>NC_067403.1:209079420-209351920 GCF_016432865.1 Antechinus flavipes | reverse complement strand
GGAAAGCGTGGGAGAGGAGAGCCACAGTCAGACACAATGTAACTTGAGCCTAACAGAGTGATGTCATTTTGGTCCTTCTTGAGAATGAAGGATAACAACCAAATGATTTATCCAAGGTTAGCAAGACTAGGATTTGAACTGAGGTCCGCTGAGTCTAAACCTAGCTCTTTTTTCACTGTATAATTCTGACTTTAAAAATACAGAGAGAAAGATGTCAAATCTTGCTAAATATGGCTCTTATCTGAGCTAGCCAAAAAGCCATATCCCTTCCTTTCCCTTTCTCCACTCCAAATCCTTTGATATAAATGATGGACCACATGTTGAAATTACTTAATCTTTGAGTTTGTTTTTGACCTGGAAATTAAGCCATTTCCCCTCCACGCTGGCGTTTCCTAAGTCCCATGTTACGGCCTTTTTTATGTTGAGGAGATGTGTAGGAAGGCGGGCAGTAACTTCTTAGTGGCTGGGATACAGATAAGAGTGACCTTTGCGCTCGCCCAAGGCAATTACATCTATTTCAAAGAATTTTCTTTAGTCCAGTGGCTGATGGAATGAGGGGAGGCTGAGCTAAGAAGAACATATGTACCCGACTTCTCTTGGCTTCTGGGACTTTTTTAATTGCAATGACACCTACAAAAGCTGTTGAGTCTGTTGTTGACAAAATTCACTTAAATTAAAAAAAAAATTCAGAGAAAAAAGAATGATAAGTAGTAACTAGGTCACAGGAGGGTGATCAGGAGGATGACTGGAGCAGAATGTCAGCCAGGTGAGGGCAGGAGGGGTGGGGGTGTGGAGTGTGTGTGCTATACATGGCTATCTTCAGATATTTAAAGGACTGCATTTGGAGGAGGACTTAACTCGTGTTTTGCTTTGGTCTGACCTAGGCAGATCTAGGATCATTGTGGGGCAGATTCCGGCTTGTTGTAATAAATGCCTTTCTAACTGCCAATACTGCATTCCCCCTCATTGGGAGGCTTCAAGATGAGCACTTGTTAGGGGATTCTTGCTGGGAGACTAGGGGGATAATGCGTGTTCTGAAGGCCCTTTCCCAGCCTTGAGAGTCTGGGAGGAGTAATAAAGGGGATGGGATTTCACTGCTTCTGGGGAAAATTCAGAACTTGATTGACCCCAAGGATAGGTCTCAGTCAGCTTTTTCCTTAAACACGTACACCCTGGGACTCTATGAGGAATACTATTGTTTAAAATTGGCCACGGACCTGCAGTGGGTCTGGCATTGTAATTATGTATGTTTTTGTACTCGGGCCAATCCTCAAGGATAGCATTTCCAGATTAATTTGACCGTGGTATATTTTTGGGCTTGAGATATATTGACAAAGCTCAGAATCACTGATTCTCAGCCTTCGAGGGGACATCTGTGGTCATCTCTACTCCCAAGAACATTCCTTCAAATACTTCAAATAGAAACATTTCCTTCATAAGACATGAGCTCCAGGCCCTTACCCATCCTTGTAAGTTCTTCAGTGTATTTATTGTGTATTATAATTATGATTCTTTTTGTATGTATTCATATTTGTGGGCAGTGGTAAGCCCCATGAAGGCACGAGTCTATCTTAGCCATTTTCTGTCTTGTCTCTAGCCCAGTTCTGCCTGTAGAGCAGGCACTTACTGTACTTGTATTTGAATTTGCGATGCTGACTGAGCTAGAAGGACGGCGGACATACCACTGATTATGGCATGGGACAACAAACAACACGGCTGGGATAATTTTGGAGCCAAATAGAAGCAACTAAGCTTATTTTAATCCTGAAAAACCACTGTATGTAATGAATATTTTATGTAATAAGTGACCTACGTAATTCCATATTTAGCATTATATGGGGGAAATAATGTTGTGACTGATTTTTTTCTCCCAGAATTCCTGTTCCCCTACACAAAACATGGCTTTGGGAAACACCATTCTGAAAGCTTGCGTTGTCAAGAGGCCACAAAACACAGAATCAGAAAAAGAAGTAATTATCCTAATGTGCATGTCAAAATTCCCATAAAGCAACAGGACTTCTCAACTTTTTTATGTGTCAAAGACTCTTTGGATAGCTTGAAGAACTCCCTGGAACTTTTCTCAAAATAATGTTTTTAAATGCATAAAATAAAACTGAATTAGAGGGGAAACTTTATATGAAAATAGAGTAGTCAAATTATTTTTGAAATTAGGTTCACTGCTTCTGGAGGCAGCACCCTTGCAAAGCCAAGTGTTAACTCCCTTTGCATGTTTCACTTTTTATTCTGGGTTTTTGCTTCCTAAGTAAGAGCCTAGCTGTGTGGCAGATTCTTCCAGCAAATGATGTAGAGTTTAGGGGACAGGCAGGAGCACCTGGGAGGCTGACAGCCCCGTTCTTATCTTCAGAAACAGATCTGGGCTCTCCGAGCCAAAGCTGTAAGAATCCAATGGGTCTGCTCTTAGAATCCAGTGAGAGGGTGCATGTAATGCTCCTTAGTGAGCCGAGCAGATGCCAGGTTTGTTGAATAGGATTTGAACAGGGCATTCAAAGCCCTTTGTAATTTAGCCCTCTCCTGCTTATACCTCAATGTATACCATGGACTTTCCTGGCCATTCCACAAACAAGTCACTCTATCTCTCCATTTCCTGGCCTTTTCTTTGACTGTCCCCCATGCCTAAAATGCTGTTCCTCCTCCACTCAGACTGGGGACCTCCCTGGCTCCTGTTCAGTCCCACCTCCAGGAAGCCTCCCCAAACCCTTCCTAATCCCAGTGTATCCCCTATGTGAATTGCTTCCTATTTGTCCTGTCTATAACTTGCTTTGTATATATTTGTTTGCATGTATCCCTTTAGACCAGTGGTCCTCAAACTTTTGTTCTCAATATCTTTTTCCTATTAAAAATGATTGAGGATCTGTCCAAAGAGTTTTTGTTTATGTGGTTTGTAGTTATAGATATTGATCACATTAAAAATAAAAACTAATTATGAATTTATAGAGGATTTCAGAGAGCCCCAGGATGCTCTGGACCAGACTTTGAGAACCACTGCTTAGACCAAAGGACTTTGTTTTGCCTCTTTTTGTATCCCTATTACTTACCACAATTCCTGGATACACAGTAAATGATTAATAAGTATTATCCAATTGAATTGGATTGAATTAAGTCAGGAAAACCTGGGTACCAATCCTGCATCCAGCCTCTAAAAGCTGTATGACTATGGACAAACTATGAAACCCCCTTCTTATCCATAAAATGGGAATAATGAGACTCGCTCATAGCTTGGTGTTGAGACTTAGATAACCTAATGTCTGTTTTGGGCTTTAAAGCATTATATAATGCTAGTCTTTTTATTGGGCCATTCCTGAATTCAAATCTGGCTTCAGACATTTACTAGCTGCGTGATCCTGAGCATGTCACTTAACCCATTTGCCTCAGTTTCCTCATCTGTAAAATGAATAGGAGAAAGAAATGCTCCGATCTCTTTGTCAAGAAAACCCCAAATGAGGATAGTAAGAGACTGAAAAACAACTTTTTTATTATTTAAAAAAAAATTTTATCACAAAATCTTTGTATTATCAGGGCCATAATTAGGTTGGAAGTTTTGTAGCAAGTAGTTCATTTAATTGCCTATCATTTTGTTGCTCCAGTGACCTGTGAGGATGAATTTGGGGGAAAGTGTGTCTGTTGAGCCTGAGGTGTTAAAGGGATCTGCAGTCCATCTCTTGAGCCTCCTGAGGCTTGCTCTGAGATGAGACTCCTGGATGTTTCAGGACTGAGTAAGTCTTAAGCCCATTAAGCTCTAGAGTAGGGACTCCTGCCTCCCCTTCCTCCGGACCACTCCCTCCCTGACCTGTGACCCAAGTGGGCAAACAGCTTCAATTAAGCCTGCAGTTTTAGGAAAGATAAGCCCTGGGATAATGGTCTGGCCCATTCCTTCCCTCACCCCATCCAGAAACACTGAGGACCCCCCGCTGTATTTCCCGGGGAGGGCCCCGTTACTATGGCCCTCTGCCTGACTTGCCCTTTTGCAGAATTAAAAAAAGAAACGAATATGGCCTGCTTATCCCGAACTCTTTTCTCCTGGCCCCATTTTGGACATTTTGCTCAGCTCAAGTGACAAGCCAAGGACAGTCAGTCTGGGTGACCTTTAGAGAATTCTGAAGACTGGAATCTTCTGCCCGGAAAGGAGATGTTTATACGAGGCTTTCCAACGGGGGCTGGGTCTCCACTGTGGCCAGCCCCACCCCAGCCTCTCGTCCCGAGCCGAGACCACAGGCCCCGACGGGGCCCTGTGACAGCTCTCCTTTCCTGGCCTCCCCATTGGCAGGGGAATGGCAGGTTGGAAGGAGCCGAGACCAGGCCCGGCTCTGGCGCATGAGGAGTTTGCACATTCGGCATTTTTGTGTCTGAAAGCCCGGGTAGGAATGTGGAAGGCTCTCTTTTTATAGAGCAACCTGGACATTCCCGGAGGATCAGTTAAGGAAGAGAGTCACAGGTGATTGTGGTGACAGCTGAGCTCATGATTTCTCAGGGGTGACTAGAAATGCAAAACGAGCCCAGCAAGACTTGTAAGAGGGATAGGGAAAAAATGAATGCCTGTTGGCATTGTCTAGCACATTTATATATGTTATCTTACTGGCAACTCCCAATCATCTGCTGGGATAGGGGGTATTTCATCCTGTTTTTCAGATGAGTAAACTGAGGCTTATAATAGGCCTCTGGTAAGTTACAGAAATGGAATTTAATTTAAATTCTTTTTTTTGGCTGGGGCAATTGGGGTTAAGTGACTTGCGCAGGGTCACACAACTAAGTGTTAAGTGTCTGAGGCCAGATTTGAACTCAGGTCTGGTGCTCCATCTACTGCGCCATTAAAAATGGGATTTTAATCTAGCTCCTCTTGATTCCAAGTCTGGCACTCTATCCACTAAACCAAAGTACTTTGGAATCCTCTCTCTCCCATCCTCAATTTCTATCCAGATGGAGATAGGTTTAGGCCAGCAAGCTGGCTGCTTTATTTCCTAGATGAGTGAGGGAAACACTAAGTACAATTAAAAGGAAAATGGCTTCTGGTTTAAATTGATAAGACTGAAGGTTTTAGCATTCACAAATTCTTCTCCTTAAATGGCCAAGCTTTGGTTATAGATAGAGATAATAGTGGGGCAACTAAGTGGTTTCAGATGCTTATTAGCTGGGTCATCCTGGTGAGTCACTTAACTTTGTTTGCCTCAGTTTCCTCATCTGTAAAATGAGCTGCAGAAGGAAATGGCAATCTATTCCAGTAATCTTTATCAAGAAAACCCCAAATGGGGTCAGAAAGACACTTGATTCAAAGTGACTAACCAAAAAAAGAGATAATAGTGGTTTATATTATTTCCCCAGAAATGCCATAGTCAGTCCTGTTCTTTTGCCTTCCTCATGTTACCCATTTCACACGGGATGAGCTTCTTTCTCTTCCAAATCAAATCATTCAAGACCTAGCTCAGGATACTGCAACATATCAGGACTGCTTGCCATCTAGGGGAGGGGGTGGAGGGAGGGAGGGGAAAAATCGGAACAGAAACGAGTGCAAGGGATAATGTTGTAAAAAAAATTACCCTGGCATGGATTCTGTCAATATAAAGTTATTATTAAATTAAAAAAAAAAAAAGACCTAGCTCAGGAGCTGCTTTTTAAAATGATATAATATTTTTAAAAATCATGTTTAGAAAAATGAAACGTTTCCTGTCCAGATACTTTCTCCTGGGTCTTCCTCCTTTATTGAACTCTTAGTACAAATGTTAAATATTGAATTATACACTGTCCTGGATTGTTTGTTGCTATTTGTGTATTGGGGAGCGGTGTAAGTGTAAAGATTCTCAACTTTTTAAGGCTCTCTGCTTGGCCTTAGACTAGTCAACATTTTTCTCAAAGACTGGGCTGAAGGAAGAAATGGAATCTTTATCAGCCTTTTTATATGACACATGTTTACAAGAGGGATTTTGTTTTTGTTTTCTCAATGGAGGGGAGATGAAGGGAGGAAAAAAAGGCAAATTTTTATTTGAAAAAAATTTCAAAACTTGCACATGACACAGCTGAGGAAAGATAGTAAACATGTTGGTTAATAAAATTTGGATTGGAATTTGATAAGTTGAAATTTAATAGAGATAAAAATCAGGTTCTACATTTGGTAAAAACAAACAAACCAAAAAAACCTTATTGCAATATCACTATTATCATGATAGTTAATTCTATGTGCCTGGCACTGAGTTAAGTGTTTTACAGATATTATCTCATTTAATCTCACAACAGCAAAAGCTATTCTCATTCCCATTTCATAGACGAGGAAACTGAGACAAATTGGTTAAGTGATTTACTTAGGGTCACACAATTCTTCACAACTACTTGGGAGGTAGATGCTCTTATTTTCATTTTATAAATAATAATAATAATAACTAACATGTTGTGCTAAGAGTTATACAAATATTATCTCATTTAATCTTCACAACAACCCTGGAGGGAGAAGCTATCCATTTTATAGGTGAGGAAACTGAGGCAGACAAGTGAAATGATTTGTCCAGGGTCTCACAGCTAGGAAGTATCTGAAGCCAAAGTTAAATTCAGAGATTCCTGACTTTTTTTTGCCTATTTTGCCCATATTTGACAATATGGGAAAGCAATCTAGATATCAGTTCTCTGAAAGATCTGAGTTGGGTGGGTTGTGGCCCACAAACTTAACATGAATCAGCCGTGTGATCCCAAAGCTGTCCCAAAGCTTCATGATATCCTGAACTACATTAACAGAAGCCTTGCTCTGGGGATGAGGGAGGCCAGAGTTCCTTTGTCATTTGTCTTGGTGCTCCGTGGCTATTTTGTTTTGTTCACTTTTGGGGACCCCATTTTAGGAAGAAAGTTGATGAGGTGAGAGTTTAGACAAAGGTAAAGAGGCTATTAGGGGGACTAGAAATCCCACAGAAGGAAATGACCCAGGAAAACAAGATTAAGGGAGAGCTCATGGCTTGGAAAGTCTGCCACGAGGAAGAAGGATGAGACCTAGGGACTCTAGGGTAGAAGCTGTCAAGGGCACAAAGGTGGGATGAGCTGCCCAGGTGACTGACCGCCTGTCCGGTAGGTTATAGAGCGGGGCTCTCCTTCAGGAGCGGGAGTCCCCAGCTCTGAGAATGTGACTTTGTGATTCTGTTCCTATAGATCTTGGGGATGTCTCGTGCACGGGCGACTTCCCAGAGACCCTCCCGGCTGCAGCCGGGGGCCAGAATCCGAGCCCAGGGAGCCCAGGCTTTGGGGTGCAGCTAAGAGCTGAGCGGGGACGTCTCACCCCCTCCCCCTGGGGCCCGGGAGCTGCCAGGGAGCAATAAGCCAGTTGGCAAACTCACCTTCTCTCCCTTGGGGGACTTTGCTCCTGTTGCTAACAACAGCCATGGATTGTGTAAATAAAACACAGACACACATGCAGACACATACTTGGGGTTTGAGAGTTAGAGCTGGGGATGGGAAGGGCCTGAAAAGCCCCGTTGGATTCCGGGAAGGAGGAGCCACTCTATGTTCTGGACCTTCTCCTGCCTCCCTGCCTTTGGGGGAGAAGGAGAATATCAGGGCAGCGCCTCCTCTGCACGGGAGCCGAGGCTTCTGGGGATGCACCGGGTGGTTCTTAGAGAGCTGATCCTGAGCTTCTGCTGGCATTGTGCCTCAGAGGGGACCAGGAACGAGTTTTTGTAACAGGTTTTGGTCCCAGCTAGCCCTCCCTTTCCTGGCCCAGAATGTCTTTGTGGCTAATCCAGGGGTCCACGTCTGAACCTTTGCAGACCGCGGGTTCCTTGAGGGCTGGTGAACCATTTCTCATCCTGCAGAAAAGGGTGTCCCTCCTCACCAGGTGTGCGTTTTTATCACTTGTTATGAATGAGAGAACTGGGGTTGGATGGACATGTTCAGAAGCTTCCTGGGGGCCGGTCAGAGAAGGTAATTAAGGAGGGGATGGCATTTTCTTTGGAAAGACAGAGGGGGATTAGATGAACTTTTCCCTGGAAGCAAATGGGTGAGGTAGGTGACATCATCAGGCTTTTTTATGGCTCTGGAGTTCCATGGAAAAAAAAAACACACAAATTTATCTGATGTTGGCTATTCTATGGAACCACCGGTGATTCACAGAGCTTTGGGTATCTCGTTCCCAGATTCCTCGGGGTAAAGCATTTTAGGAGTGTTTCAAGAAGGGAAATTAAGGGCGAGTAGTAGGGCATGAGCTTGTATAACAGGTACCTGACCTCAGACTTCTTCCCCAGCCTGTCTGTCTTAGAAAAGATGGTACAGAAAGGAGATGGGTTGACTCAGACCAGTCTGGGTGAATTGGCTAGATGAAGGACACCTTTCCAATGCTGTCCCAAATTATGGGAATCTACTAGGTTGGGGTGGGAAGGTAAAAAACAAACCAAACCCCAAACACTTTTTGTTTTTGTTTTTTTGGTGACCACATCAGTGTGGCCCTGTTTGAGTGTGGATGTAGAACGGAAGGAAAAAGCTCTAATCACATCTCTTTGGGGCCTAACCTAGCCATTTTTTAGCCCCATTCCTTAACAGTTATCACTTATTACCCTGCTACCTGTATAGGTGCAATGAATTATTCATCACAGGGTATTAAGTACCCTAGAATAGCATGTGATTGATCAGTTCTGTTTAAGGTCAATAAAAACCTGTATAACATCATTTTATGCAAAATACCCACTATCACCATTACTATTCAATATGGTATTAGAAATGTTAGCTTTAGCAATAAGAGAAGAAAAAGAGGTTGAAGGAATTAGAGTAGATAAAGAGGAAACCAAATTATCACTCTTTGAAGATGATATGATGAACATAGAGAATCCACTAAAAACTATTAGAAACAATCCACATTATCATTTTGTTATTATTTATTATTTTATCATCACTATGAAGCCTTTCTCTCATAATCATGTGAGATAGTTTTAAGTAGGACTTTAAGAAGGGACCTTAGAGATAATTTAGTCCAATCCCTTATGTTGCAAAAGAGGAAGCTCAGGCTCTGGGAAAGGAAAGGATTTATTTGGTCAACGATTAATTCTTGAGCCCAAAGCAGGTTCAAGAACTATAAGTTGACAAGAGGCAAATTGGCTGCTTTGGGAAGCAGTGAAAGTCTTTTTCTCTAAAAGAGGTATTTAAGCAGAGGCTAGCTGCCTACTAGCTGGGTGCTTTATAAATGTGAGATTCTTCTCCCCCCCCACCCAATGGCAATTGGGATTAAATGGTTTAGTTACTTGCCCTGGATCATACAACTAGTCACCATGAGGCTACATTTGAACTCAGGTCCTTCTGACTTCAGTCCTGTTCTATCCATTGTACCATCCAGCTGCTCCATAATGAGAAATTCCTTTTGCACATGAATTGAACTCAGTGACTGTTGAAGACTCTTTTTCCATCTCTGAAATTCTCTGGCTTTGAGACCAAAGTGGGAATGGGAGCTTTAAGCAGAAGTCATTGGGATAAGAGGCTGAAGTGAGAACAGAAGAACTCTGGGCGTAAACCCACTTAATACACTTTATATGTAATATGAATATTTATAAATTTATGCATAAATTTATAAATAAGGAAAGTTTATAAATAAGGAAAATGAAATCCAGGGATTTTTAAGTATCATATAGGTGGTTAGATAGTTTTTTATATACCATTTTATTTTTCCAAATATGTACAAAAATAGTTTACAATATTCATCCCATCAAAACCTTATATTCCAGATTTTTCTCCTTTCTCCCCTTCTTTCTCTTTAAGATAGAAAAGAATCCGATATAAGTAATACATAGGCATTTCTTCTAAATATTTCTATATTTGTCATGTTGCACAAGAAAAATCAGATTGAAAGTGGAAAAAATAAGCAAACAAACAACAATAACAAAAAAAAAAAAAGGTGAAAAACTATGCTTTGATCCACAGTCTCCATAGTTTTCTCTTTAGATGCACATGGCACGTTCCATCACAAGTGTATTGGAATTGTTTTGAATCATCTCATTGTTGAAAAGAGTCAATTCCATCCCAGATGATCATTAGATAGTATTTGTAAAGTGCTTAGCACAGTGCCTGGCACATAGTAGGTACTATATAAATGCTGACTATTATTATTATTATGCTTTAGTGTGACACTAAACTCCCAGTCTGGCCAGCATATAAATCATCAAGATGTCCCCTTTACAAGTTTGCATCAGAATGTCAAATTGGATTGATCTTGTATCATATTCAAACATTCTTTGTCAAAGTACATTTTATTAAATTTAATATCAATATAGTTTTCTGCAACTTCCCTGTGCTCTTGAAGAAAAAGCTAGACTTATGTGCACGTGATAGCCACTTGGTGCACAGCAATCCTATTGCTTCGGTGATTGTTCCTGGCAAATTCAGTAATGTGCTTGTATGCTTCTCCACTTACTGAGCTTGATACACTGCATGCACAATTTCATTAGCATTCACATGCTCAATGCTGCTCTATTTGCCTTTGGGTTGCTCCCTAGTAATAATAATAATAATTATTATTAGTTAGAGCAGAGACTCAAACCAGAACTTCTGGTTCCCAGATTAGTGTTCTTTTTGTTCCATTTTTGGGGGTGTGTGGGAGTGTTTCAGGATCTATGATTTTATTAATATAGGAAACCTCCAGGGAGCAAGCTTTCTTTACCAAAGCAAACCAGCAACTCTTTCGAAAATTAAAATCTTAGGGATTCTCCTGAGGCTCTCAGAATAACAAAAAGGTCATAAAGCCAGTAGTTTTAGAAAGGGGACTTAAACTTGGAGAGCGACCCTCTATTATGTTGTATTGCCTCTCCTTCCATGTCATCATTATTATCATGTAACATATAGAAGCTGTTGGATCTTTTTTTTTTTTTTCCATATGTGCAATTTAAACACATGCCCCTGGGACTCTTGAGACTGAATAGAGGATCCACTGGGATGACTTGGAAGTTTTTGGAAAATGAGCCTTGGTCTCCCCGGGATAGGACTCTCCCTTTCTTCTTTGGGGGCTGGAAGAACACTTGGGCTCTTATCAGATATAATAGGTCTCCCTTACTGCCTCTGCCCTCAGAATCTGTGATTATTACACCATCCCCTCCCCACCCAGTGGCAAGACAAAGAGGGAGTCTGTGAAGGGAAGCAGCTTTGGAGAGGGAAATTGGAGACATGACATGGCCCCGGGTGAGTCCCTGTGGAAAAGCTGAGAGAGCTCTTTGAGACTTGAAGAGTAAGTAATGAGGTGAGAGACCAAGGCGAGAACAAAGTGATAACAAGAGTGGACACGAGGCGATAAGAACAGAGGACACCAGCAGCTGTGGAGTGATTACAGCCCAGGATAACAGGGACATCTGAAGGATATCCTGAGGCTCGTGGACCCTGGGATCATTTGGACTTGAGGCTTCTAGAAGTTGTTTGCGGATTTTATTCCTTTTCTGAAAACACTAAGAAGAAAAGAAGGAAGAGGAAAAGGAGGATGAGGAGGAAAAGAGGAAGAAAAAGGAGAAAAAAGGAAGGAAGGGGAGTAAGAGAAGAATGGGAAAGGGAAGGGAAAAGGAAGAGAAAAATGAGAAGAGAGAAGGAAAAAGAGGAGGACGAGAAGAATAGGAGGAGGAGGAGACAACAGCAACCCTAATTTTTTGAATATTTTATGATTAGACCCATTTTACAAATAAGGACAATGAAGGTCAGTGATTACCATTTTGGTCTCCTTGTCAATGAACCTTCTGATAAGTAGTGACCAGCACAGAACTCAATCCTTTTTTCTGCCCATGATCAATCCCTGCGGTCACTAGTCCATTGTTGGGTCAACCAAGCTCTTTTGTCCAGTGGATGTAGTCACAGAGTCTCAGTCCATCTACTGTCTAATTAAGCAAATAGAATGATGATTCATCCAGACTTTGCAAAGTCCTCTGGTAAGGGGACTTCTCACCTCTTCCACTTTGGGACCTTCTCATTGTTGGGAAGTTTTTGCTTTGCTTTGTAATGTAAAGCTGAAATGTATTTCTCCACCAACTTTGCCCTTAGGGGCCAATGGGGACAAGCCGTGTGCCTCCTGTAGGTATGGAGTAGACCCTGAGTTCTCTAAGCCTGGATCAGTGGAGCTCAGGCTTGCAAGGCCCTTCCCAGGTGGAAATATTTCAGATGTGGGTCAAGTGATAAAACTGCTTTCCTGCCTCCAAAGATCAGCTTAGCTTAGTGGGGAGAAGCTTCTCACCAGAAGGTTGGTGTTAAATTTTTTTTGGCTCCGATTCAGGAAGACAAAGCATTTTGGGGTTACAGTTTATGTCACTGGAAGGATTGCATAGAATGATGAAATCATAGATCCTTGAAATATTTCAGTTAAGTATCTTTAGTCATGAAAAGAACCAGGAAAGAGTTTCAGATTGGCTTATTGTGAGCCACCCCCAGAAATAATAAAATTCCAGCTCCAACTGGAACAGAAATGTACCTTGGTAATGACCTTGACAGTCAGCTCTCACAGACCACTCTGTGTTGTAATTCTTAAAGCCTTTATTATATTGTGTATTATAGCTTTTTGTGTTGGGATTTTATCTCCTTACCCGAAATTAAACTCCTTGAGAACAAAGTAAATATCTTGCAGCTAATTTTTTTAGCTTCCCCAGTGCTTAAATCTGTGCATACAGGACACAGCAGGCATTTAAGAAAAATAACTTTTTTTGAACACAATATGTAGCATTTTTATTTATTTGTCTATTTTTATTAAAGCTTTTTATTTTCAAAACATATGCATAGATTTTTTTTTTTTTTTTGAGGCAGTTGAAGTTAAATGACTTGCCAGGGTCACACAGCTAGGAAATGTTAAATGTCAGATCAAATTTGAACTCAGATCCTCCTGACTTCAGGGCTAGTGCTCTATCCACTTCGCCACCTAGCTGCCCCTGCATAGATAATATTCAAAGAAAAAAAAAATAACATAAGGCTTGTAGAGTGCTCTAAAGCTGAGGGATTTACTTCTCAGTCCCGGGACTTTATGCAAATGCAGACAAAACCAGATTAAGATGTAATTAGTAAGTATTTAACAAAATAAAAAAGTGTTCATTGGATTTAGGCTTTTCTAAGATGTTTCTGAGTTTGACATCTGTTTTAAGATTTGCAAAGTGCTTTTACATACATTATCTCACTTGATTGGACGAATGTTAATTAATGATATTAGGAATTTTGAGCAGTGGATTGAATTGGTAGAATTTGGTTGCTGTTGAGTTTTTATGACCCATTTGGGTTTTGTTTTGTTTTGTTTCGTTTTTGGTCAGGATGCTGGAGTGGTTTGCTTTTTATCCAGATGATAAAGGGTTTGAGAATTAGGTAGCGGTATCTGAATTTCATATATAGAATATGTAATACACACACATATGTAAATATATGATAAGTATACTTATATAACATATGTGTAACAAATATAACATGTAGCGATTATAAATTATCTTACATATCATATAATAATAATAGGCAGTTGGGAACTATTGTAGGTTGGTGAACAGGGCAATGACATTAGCAAAGTATTGTTTTAGGAAGATTAGTTCAAGAGTGAGTAAGAAGGAAGGGCCTCGAGGCAGAGAAGTCAAAGGATTATTAATTGAGAGTTGGAAAGCACCTTTGCGATCCCTTAGTCCAACTTCCTAGTTTTCCCTAGGAGGAAAGGGAAACTCAAAGAGTTAAAATAATTTGTTTCAAGATCACACAGAAAATAATTGTCAGGGTTGACATCAAATTTGAGTTTTTTGACTTCAATCCTCTTCTCTTTATCACATCATGATTCAGAATTCACACTAAATCCTATTTGGAACAGAAACCATTGGTTTCTGAGACCAATTTGGTTCTTCCATAAGTAAAGTGATGACCCGTAATTGGGTGGGAATAGAGAAGAAGCCGCTCATTGAGAAATATTTATAAAAAAATTAATAATAACTTAGCACCAGGAAATTTGCAAAGCCCTTTGTTTATAGCAGCCCTTTGAAAGAGCTAGTTAGGCTATCACCATCCCTTTGTTTCAAAGTGAGTCTTGAGTCTTCCTTTTCTCCTTTTGCCTAGTCTAGCCTTAGCTCCTGCTGGGACGACATGGGGAGTCCCTTCAAAAGCCACAAGGTTATCTTCCAACGTTGGACATCAAGGAGGACAGTGCTGGGTTCTTTCTCCTGCTGCTCCAAGCAGTGACCTTTCAGGGGTTTGGCTGGAACTGGTTCTAGAGGAGAACTCCCTCGCTGAAATCCAGTTCACTGTCATGACGTCACCTCCTTGATCCTTTGAAAACAAAAGACAAACAACTTTTCTGCCAACAGTGTAAGGCACTGAGAAACACAGCCAAGTCTTTTAATAAATTGGCACCTACCAATGTGGGGAAAATAAAGGAATCAATCAGTTAATCAATTAATTCACACAGGTAATTGCTATCATAGTGCTGGGTTGGCGGAATAGGGGTGAGAATCATTTTTTGAAGCTCTGTGCATCCCTCTGTGCCCTTACATATCTGAGATACTTTTACTTTGGGCTAAGTCAGAGATTGACCGGGCTGTATATTGTAAAGTCAGGTGAAGGAGTGTCGAGGGAAGACTCTAAATTTCAGCTTCTGAGGGCCCCCTTCCTCCCCCCACAAGGTTACCTGAAGGTGGGGGGGTTAGGGCAGACCTGTCAGAGAAGAAGCGGGTTTTGTTTGTGGGGGGTGGGTGTGGGTGCTCACAGGTGGTCAGTTAAGTATGGATTAAGTACTTAATGTGTCACACTTGGGCTAAGTACTAGAGGTACCAGAAAAAAGGCAAAATACAGTGCCCCCCTGAACCATGTCACAGTCTAATTGTACAAACAACTAGGTGTAAAAAAAAAAAAAAAAAAGCTCTGTGCAGGATAAATAAGCTGTAAACCCAGGGAAGGCATGGACATTAAGGGGAATTGGGAAAGGCTTCCTGGGAGAGGTAGGATTTTAGCTGGTATTTGAAGGGAGCCTGAGAAATTGGGGGGCTGAGAGAAGGAAGGAGAACACTGTGAGCTTGGGGGACAATCAGGGACAGTGCTCAGAGCTGAGAAAGGAGGGCCTTGTTGGGGTGCCCAGGAAATTGGGAGGCTGAGAGAAGGAAGGAGAACACTGTGAGCTTGGGGGACAATCAGGGACAGTGCTCAGAGCTGAGAAAGGAGACATGCTACAAGGTAAATGGGGACGGACCCTCCACGTGGACCGTCTTAATGTCCATTCTGGCAGTGTGACTTCACTTTCAAGAGAGTGTGTGAGAAATGACCTCTGACCCTTAAGCTAGAGAATTGCACTCAATCTTAAAATTAAGGGGAAAAAGAAGAAAAAACGGATGAGTCTGAGTGGGATTAGTCTTCATGATCTTCATGGAGGGCAGCAATATTGAGGGAAGGACAGGCTACTTGGGACAGGCTGGGCTGGTCCTTTTTACCCCAGGCCCGAGCCCTGGCCTTTGGCAGTCTGGCAGGGAAGAGCCTCCGGGTGGTCAATCTGTCCGATTTCCTGGGGGAGGGGGGGGAAGGGAGGGCTCACTCTGCGTTTGGCAGCAGACACGTTCTCCATGTAAGGGAAAAGGGGTCTGCAATCTCCTAGGCCCTGGGTGTGAATGGGCTGCCTAGAGGCTCCCCGTGGCCTCCGCTGGATATACTTGTGCAATGAGATCATTCCAAAAATCACATTCCTGCTAAATTATATTTCACTTAGGACAAGAAGCTGGATTTGAGTAAGAGCACTGGCACCGAAACTCAGGGCTCATCCCAGCGGGGCTTAGAGCTGGGCAGAAATTAGGCTCGGGGTAAACAGCTTTTCTCCTGAAAGAAAGGGGGGAAGAGAAAACAGTTGTTAGGGGATTTTCGTTTTTAAATCGCCGGACCGTGAGCCCGCGAGGAGCTCCGATCGCCACCTGGCTCTCGGATAGCCACGCCTGAGGTTCCGTCCTGGAAAGAGTGACCAAGGATGGCCTGGCTTTGGGGAGGCTTTTCCCTGACCCTCAGGTGTGGAGGAGGGGGTGGATTTAAGAGTCATGTGACTGACTCACCCCCCCCCCCCAAACCCTCCGGGAGGTCAGGGATTCCAGGGGCTATTCCCAGGAGACGGGGCCAGCGGTGGCCAGGGAGAAGTCAGCCCCATCTCAGGCTGAAAATGACTCTGACGATAACTGACCCAGAGGGCTTCGAGGTGTGAGAGTCGTGTGTGGGTGTATCGCTCTCTCCACGAGAGAAATCGGGCTCCTTTTGTATGAGTAGAGACTTAGACCTGGAAGGGACCGCAGAAATTGATCACAAAACCGCCCCGTGTGAGATTTCACAGCTGAGGAAGTGGAGCCTCAGACGTGTGAATTGCCCAGAACCCAGCAGGTAATTGTCCGAAGTGGGCGTGGCATCAGGCCTCCGGATTCCCGGTCCGGCTTTCTGTCTCTTGCTCAGCAGCGTCAGGAGAGCGCAACCCACAAATGAGCATTATCCGCGCGGCGTCACGTTTGTGTTGTTTTGTGGAGATTTTCCAAATCAGATTTTAATCTGGTTCTGCTGCCCTGGGGAAGTTCGTCGCCCCTCTGCCCGCCAGCAGGAGGATGGGGGGGAGGGGGCTTCTAAGGAGAGACAGAAAGCTGAATTTCGGCAGAGCAGACGTTGGGCCCCGACGCCCCCCAAGCTACCCCATCTCTGTGCGGGTGCCAGTGTTAACCTCCCCACTTGTCTCCTTCCCTAGATCACTTGGTGTTCACTTATCTGAACCTATTTTCCCCTCCCCCAGTGGAGTGTAAGCTTCTTGAGGGCAGGCGATTTTTTTTCCGGTTGGTTTGTTTGCGGGACCAAGTAGCTCCAGCACTCAGAACTGCGTGCTGGTATGTAGCAGCCTCACAACAAATTGAAATTAAAATAGGACCTCTTGGGGGAGCCATACCTCGGGGGAAATGATCTCAGGGTCGTTCCTGCGACCGAGGAGGAAGGGGTTCCCATCAGCAAGAAAAGACTCACCTCCGGGTCACTTCTTAAGGCTTAGAAAGTGCCGGCAGTGGGTAGAATCATCCCCTTTTTACAGATGGAACAACTGAGGCTAATTAGTGGAACACTATCCTTGCTAGCCTGGTCAGGATTTGAACGCAGGCCTGCAGATTCCAAGGCTGACTCTTCTTCCACTCACAAGGGGCCGCCTTGTAGATTGGGCAGTGTCAAAGTGCAGAGGTGAGTTCTGGGTGTCTGTCCCAGATCCATTTCCCTCCTGCCCCCAGGCTCAGCCCCTCAGGGTGACAACTGAAGCTCATGGGGAAGTTCTCTGAGAATTGCCAAGGTTGAAATAATGACCCCCTCTTCTCTCCCTTCCCCCCTTTTTCATTCTTGAATTCTTTGGGGATTTTCAAAGGTCTTTTTTTTTCTTCCTTGTTGCTCTAGTAACTGGACTGTGTACACCACAATGTTTTATACTTGATGTGTCTACACTTGGGGTCCATGACTGTCAGCCCGCCTGGGGGACTTGTTCTCTCAAAGCAGACCCCTTCTAGATACGGTGGGGGGCTCAGGGGGGCATGAGGAGTGAGCTGGCCGAGCCTCCCAGAAGTGCCCCCTGTGGCTGAGTGCTCAGCCGGCCTTGTCCGGGGAAAGGAGCAGAGGCCCTGGGGTTTGCGAGGGCGCCCCCCAGTCCTTGGGAGCTCCAGAGAAGGACCCCGCCGGGACTCCCCATCTCTGCTCCCCCTTCGGCTCTGGGGCTCCCCGAGCAGCCCAAGGTGAATAATTACAGGTCGCTGAGCAAAGGCACTCGGCGACTACATCCCTCAAAAATGCCTAATTGCAGGCTGGGAACGAGAGGATCTGCAAGAGCTTAGCTAAATGTCATGCTCCGTGTGGGGGGTAATGGGGAGTCAGGGAGGGAGGGGCGCTGAGCCTGGGTGGCTTTGGGTGGGTACAGGACACGGTGGGGGCTTCTTCATGGGGGGGAGAGAAAGGGAGGGAGAGCGAGGGAGAGAGGAAAAGAGGGGGAGAGAGTGGGAGGAAGGATGGAAAGGAGGGGGGAGAGAAAGAAAGAGAAGGAGAGAGGGGGAGAGAGATAGAGAGGGAGGGGGGAGAGGAGAGGGAAGAGGAGAGGGAAGAGAGAGACAGAGACAGAAAGGGAGAAGGAGGGAGAGAAAAAGAGGCTGGAGAGAGATGGGGTGTCTCTCATAATCAAGTCCCCCTCTCCTCATCTCCCTGGGAAAGCCGGGACTCAACTCGGGACTACAGTAAATAAGGCTTGTTTTTAAGCCAGCGCCAGCATGTAGATGCCCAAATGACCGAGAGAGCCGAATGTGTCCAAATGACCCTTTCATAAAATCTCTAGCTCCCTTCCATGGTCAGTCCAGTACCGCCTCTTCTAGGAAGCCTGCCTTAATATACCCAGGTACCAGTGCTCCCTTCTGAAATTCCCCATATGGAATATAAATTCCTTGAAGGCAAGGACATTGAAAAAAAAATCTCTGTATCCTCCAGCGTCAGCCTTGTGCGGAGCTCTAGAATGTAGAATGAATGCTTTGAAATGAATGCAATTACTTTTGAGAAAATCCTTTGGGGAACTAATTTCATTAATTCTGTCAATGCATTTCTGTATTTCTGAGTTCTTCTTTTGGAATTGTCTTCAGAGCTAATGTGGGCTTCATAGAATCATTTTTTATAATAGCTTTTTATCTTTCAAAATGTAAAGGTAAAGGTAGTTTTCAGTATTCACTCTTGCAAAACCTTCCTTCCCATCCCTCTCTCTCCCCTAGACAATCCAATATAGCAAACAATCCAATATAGGTTAAACGTGCAGTTCTTCCAAATATATTATCACTATGCACAAGAAAAATCCAATCCAAAAAAAAAAAAAAAAAGGAAAAAGCTTAAAAAAACAAATTAAAAAACCACCACAAGTAAACAACAAAAAGTGCAATTCACACAGTCTCCATAATTCTCTTTCTGAATGCAGATGGCTCTCTCCATCACAAGTCTATTGGATTTGACCTGAAAATCACCTCATTGTTGAAAAGAGCCACCTCCATCAGAATCATTCCCATCACATAATCTTTTTGTTGCTGTGTACCATGTTCTGCTGGTTTTGCTCACTTTTCTTAGCATGAGTTCATGCAAATCTCTCCAGGTCTTTCTAAAATCAACAGCTGTAGTCTTGTAGGTGTTTTATAGATGAGGAACTGGTGGTTCAATAGTCAAGTGACTACACAGTTTGGAATTCAGAAAACCTGGGATTTGAACTTGACTTCTGATTCTAGATTCAGCTTCCTTCCTTCCTTCCTTCCTTCCTTCCTTCCTTCCTTCCTTCCTTCCCTCCTTCCTTCCTTCCTTCCTTCCTTCCCCCCTCCTTCCTTCCTTCCTTCCTTCCTTCCTTCCTTCCTTCCCCCCTCCTTCCTTCCCTCCTTCCTTCCTTCCTTCCTTCCCCCCTCCTTCCTTCCCTCCTTCCTTCCCTCCCTCCTTCCTTCCTTCCTTCCTTCCTCCCTCTTCCTTCCTTCCTTCCTTCCTTCCTTCCCCCCTCCTTCCTTCCCTCCTTCCTTCCTTCCTTCCTTCCTTCCTTCCTTCCTTCCTTCCCCCCTCCTTCCTTCCTTCCTTCCTTCCCCCCTCCTTCCTTCCTTCCTTCCTTCCTTCCTTCCTTCTTCCTTCCTTCCTTCCTTCCCCCCTCCTTCCTTCCCTCCCTCCTTCCTTCCTTCCCTCCTTCCTTCCTTCCCCCCTTCCTTCCTTCCTTCCCTCCCTCCTTCCTTCCTCCTTCCTTCCTTCCTTCCTTTTCTCCTTCCTTCCTTCCTTCCTTCCTTCCTTCCTTCCTTCCTTCCTTCCTTCCTTCCTTCCTTCCTCTCTTCCCTCCCTCCTTCCTTCCCTCCCTCCCTCCTTCCTTTTCTCCTTCCTTCCTTCCTTCCTTCCTTCCTTTCTTCCTTCCTTCCTTCCTTCCTTCCCTCCCTCCCTCCTTCCTTCCCTCCCTCCCTCCTTTCTTTCCTCCTTCCTTCCTTCCTTCCTTCCTTCCTTCCTTCTTCCTTCCTTCCTTTTCTCCTTTCTTCCCTCTTTTCCTCTCTTCTTTCTTTTGTATATTGGTCTTCTAATGGTATTGATCAGTCAGTGGGTATGTTCACTTCAGTGACTTTTTAAAGAACTTTGAGTTCTGTGATGATTTCCAGAATGCTTGAACTAATTCATCGAGTGCTTTGCAGTTCCTTAAACATTTGTCATTTCCCTTTTTGGGGGACCAGCTTTGCCAATATGATAGGTATGAGTTTTGCTCTCAGAGTTGCTTTAATTTGTGTTTCTATAATTATTAGTGATTTGGAACATTCTTTAGTAAGTCTGATGAGAGCTTGGACTTTTAACCTCTGAGAACTGCTTATTCATATGTTTTGAACAATCACCAATTGGAGAATGATTCTTATAAATTTGAATCAATTCCTTGCATATCTTGGACATGAGATCTTTACTTACCCTGCCCTGGTTTTCCTTCTAATTTTTAAAAATTTGTTTTTGTTTCTTCAAAAACTTTTAAATTATGTATGATCAAAATTTTCGATTTTATCTTGTGATCTTTTCTGTCTCTTATAAAAATAACCCTCCCCCTTCTAGCCTAATGATCCATCATTGTAAATAGCAATTTCTTCCTTAATTCTCTAATTTGTTTATAACATCATAATGTGTAAGTCTTGTTTTTATTTGGAGTTAATCATGCATATGGTGAGATATTCATCTGTTATTGGATCAGATCAATAATCTATCAATTCTAATGAGTTAGCAGTTTGCAAAGATTCCAACATCTTATCTACTTTATGCTAGACTGCTTTCTAATTTTCCCATCAATTATTGACAAATCCTAACTGTGTGATTCTGGGCAAGTCACTTATTCCTTTCTTCCTCTGTAAAATGAGCTACAGAAGGAAATGGCAAGTATATCTGCCAGGAAAACCCCAAATAGATTCACAAAGAGTCAAATTGATTGAAAATGGATAAACAACAAAATTTGACAAATGAGAGGGTGTTCTCCCTCTATATACCAATAACTGGGATCATTGGATTATTACACATTAAGACATACCGTGTTTTCTTTGCTTTTCTGTATGTTATATATTTAACTTGTTCCACTGATTAACCTCTCAATCTTTTTGTAACCAGTATCAAGTAGTTTTGATAGCTCCTGCTTTACAGTATAGTTTGGGCTTTCTTTCCCACCCTTTTTCATTACTTCCCTTGAAACTTGTTATTTTTGATCTTTAGACGAATTAAAATTAAAATGATTCCTTTGGTAAAGTTTAGTATGATAGTGAATAAGTAAATTAATTTAGGTAATATTTTTTATTATGTTGCCATGACCTACTCATGAACAATCAATACTTCTCTAATTATGTAGGTTTGTCTATTTCTGTAAAGAGTATTTTGTCATTGTGTTTATATAGTTCCCAGGTATGTGTGTTTTGGTAAGTAGAAGTAGCCTTTCCTGGATCTCAGACAAATCAAAGAGTGGGAATCAGCATTAGAACCGGAGGGGACTCTTTCGGCCCAGTCCAAACCCTTTCATTTATACTTGGTCACCGGAGAGTTGTTATTTGCTTGAGATCTCCCAGTGAGGGAGCCTTGGTTCATGTGATTCCCCCTGACACCTGTAATAGCCCCCCTATACCACCCCTTTTCCCACCTGCCAAAGTCCTTCCCTCTCCTACTTCAGAATATCAAGCTCAGATTTCCCCTTGTCTGGGAGTCCTGAGTTTGGATGCTGCCTTGGACACGCACAAGTTGTCTTATTTTTAACCTTTCTCAGTCTCCGTTTCCTCATCTATGAAACGGGTGATAAATCATATTCAGTTCACAGGGTTGTAGTGGGGATTAAATGATTAAACATGTAAAGTCCTTTGCACCCAGTTCAAGCACTGTTTAAACGGTAGCTTCTGTAATTATCACACTACCTAATCTACTTTTTAAAGCTTATTTTAAAAGTTTTCTCAACATTTCCCCATTGAAAGCTCTAAGAATGAACAACAATTAAGCAGAACTGTCCAATTCGGGGCCTGGAGTTAATGGCCTGTCTGTCTATTCCCTGGACATGATGTGGTCATGGTGGGCATATAGCTTCTCTTTTTTTTCCTTTTTTTTGTTGTTGAGGCAGTTGGGATTAAGTGTTTTAAGTCACACCACTGGGAAGTGTGTTAAGTGTCTGAGGCCAGATTTGAACTGGGGTCCTCCTGACTTCGGGGCAGGTGCTCTATCCACTGCGCCACCCAGCAGCCCCGGTTAGGGCCTGTGGGTCCAGGCTATAAGACAGCCCGGACCTGTGCACAGCCGCAGCAGGCTGGGGCCGGACCACGCCCTCTTCTCTAAGAGGCCACTCCCAGCATTTCTGTGCAGGTGTGCAGGAGCGGGACTGGCCACAGGGGGCATCGTTGGTAAGCGGTGAGAGAGTAAGAGGCTGGAAGCCCTGTGCCCTGTGTTGGGTCCGTGGCTGCCATCTTGCTTTGCCCTGTTGCCTGATGGGTTCCAGTCCTGGGGACCCAGATTCTGGTTCTGGTGGGCGTTTGGGCCCTCCTGTGGGAGGAGACCGAAGGGTCTGAGACTTTTGGACAATGGGCAGCGCTGTCGCCCGGGCTCTCTTAGTAAAAATAATTAATGGCGATTAATGGCTAACGTTTCAGGAGGAGGAGGAGGTTGGGTAGGAGACTGGCTGGACTACCTTCAGCCTTGCAGGTCTGACAGCGGTAATTAGGCCTTCTGTGGGCCTCTTGTCTATGTCAGACCCCCAGGCGAGGCCGTGTTTCCCGGGTTTTCGCCTCCTGGCTCCAGAGCCTGGCACGGGGGATCTGGGGGCTTCAGGCTTGGGCAGTAGAGGGAGAAGGGACCCGCTGTGACACAGACAGGGCGGCTTCAGGTTTCTTGGCCTTGACCTTCTCCTATGGGACCCTTCGGCCCCAGACCGAATGCGGAACACAAGGCCGGCGCCCATCATTCCCTTCTCTGGTGAATCTTGGGGCCTTTTTCTTTTTTTCCGAAGAAATCTGAATGAAAATGAAAATCCCCGCCTGGAGGCTTTGGGTAGCTGCGGCCCCTGCCCCCGCTGCAATTGTAAGGGTTCACCTTGTGACATCACAAACAATTGGCAATTGTGGGAGCAGCTGTGATGTCACAGGCGGAGGATTACGACTTCTGGGGGCAAAAGGAATTCTGTGCCGGAGCACAAAGGTCCCATTTTCATGCAGATCGCCGTCAGAGCTTTTCCCAGGTTCCCTGCCCGAGCCCCAGAATCCCCTGCTGCCCAGCCTGCCTCGGGCCAGCCGTTGGGCTTTGTTGGGGACCTCAGTGAGCTTTCTGCTGCGCTCAGAACCTGGGAGTGGGGGTGGGGCCGCAGGGAAGGAAGTTGTTCAGGTTTGGAGCCGGCCCCAGGGGCCAGGCCGCTGCCCCAGGGAGTCTTGCGGGAGCCCGCTCGGCCCGGGATGCTGGGAAATCCCACTTGGCTCCGGACGCAGGAACCTCGAAGCACCTGCTGCTGCCAAGTAGCGCCCGCTTTGCTTAAGGGACAAAAGGAGAGGAAGTTCTGCCTCTGTGGCGGCCCCCGCCCCTAAGGATCCGGGCCCCCTCCGGGACGGATGAAATCCTCCTGCCCCCCTCCTCCCAGGGGCAGCAGTGCCGGGGAAGCGCTGGCCCCCGAGACCCGCTCCCAAAGCCGTCTGCCTGAGGGGGAGTGGCAGGAAGGGGTAGGAGGACCGAGAAATAGAGCCGGGCTGCAGCCTTGGCTGACCCCGCAGGAAGAGAGGGATTCTAGCTGGGGGGCGGGGAGGGCAGGAAAAGGATGTCCTGGCATCCGACCCCGAGTGACTCCGATTTTTGTTACATGTGTGTTTATATGGATACACGGAAACGGAAATAGGTTTCTATGTATATGTCATATATGTATGTCTGTGTGTATATTATATGTGTACATGGATCTGTGTATATACGGAAACAAAAATATATTTTATGTATATATCAGATATGTATGTGTCTGTCTGTACATGGAAACAAGATATATTTTGTACATACCATGTACATACCATATGGAAACAAAAATATTTTCTGTATAGATGGAAATGAACAATACATTTTATGCATATATTATGTAATATTCACTCATATATTATTTGTGTACATATGAAATGAAAATATGCATATTTTGTAATACATTATACACATTATATATGTATATGGAAAATTAAATATTATGCATATTGTATACATATATTTTATTTATGTATTTGCATGTGGAAATGCAAATTTATTTTATGCACTTTTATGTAATACATTATACATATATATTATGTATGTATATATAGAAATAATATAATGCATATTTCATGCAATATATTATACATATGTAATGTGTATATGGAAATAAAATATGCATATATTATATAATAGAGTCTACATAGGTAATATATTGTGTATTTATGTATATATGGGAGTGAAAGTATATTTTATATACATGTAAAGCATTATACATATATAATATATAGTGTATATATTGAAATATGAAATGTTTTATGTGTGTGTTAAGTATATAATATACACATAATCTATTGTTTATGTGTGTATAGAAATGAAAACTTTTATGTGTATATTGTGTCATATTGTGCATATATAATATATGATATATACTCATCTATACATGCATATATGTGTTCACACACATACATCTCTCTGTCTCATTTGTTTCGTTCCAATGTTGTGTCTGGACTGCAAGGACTTAGAGGTTGGTTGTTGTTACCATTGAAAATAAGTGGACTCCAAAGCACCTGCAGTTTATAGCAGCGGTGAGAGAGCCCCTCAGAGCCAGCCATCGCCTGCCTTCTTCTGGGGACTCTGGCGGGTCCCATTTGCTTTTTATTCTTTACAATTCAGAATCAAGGAGCCCAGGGTGAGGACTTCCATCCCAATCAGGGCCATCCTATGTTCCATTTTCTTCTGAATGAAACTCGGGAGCTTGGTTTGGGAGGGTAGGTAAGGGTCCTTTTCTTCCCTTGCCCCCCCTCCCCCCTGCATTTTTCTCTTTCTCTCCTCCTGGCTCAGCCGGTATTGCCATGATTTCCTGATTTGCCAGGAATTGACCAAGGGCTTTGTTTCCCTGACCAGGTCACACAGGGAGGTCACATTATCTCCTAGTCCTTGGGTTTCTCCAGAGGCAAGAGAAGTGGCAGTGATGGACTTAGTCTTGAAGGAAGCAGGAATTAAAGGAGCCCCTTTTCCCCATGACACCGGCGGCTACTTTGCTGATGATTGCTGTGGTTTCTCTCTCCTAAGAATGACAGGCTTAGCATCCCTTGGGTGGTGGCCAGATGATGTCATCGGAGACTCACAGCTGGCCCTCTTTTAGGGGACTACAGAGAGCTAACAGGCAAAAGGCCGTATCACTGCAGATGCAGGCAGATTTTAGGCCCTTCCTTGTCCACATGCCCGAGCTCTGGGGCTGGAAGGGCTCTAAGGAGCCCTCTTAGAACTGAGGGCATTTACAAGCGGACACATGTTGTCATCCCTAAGGTGCCTTTCTCAGGTCCTTCAGTACCTGTTGGATGAACCACCAGCTGGGTTTATAGCACCGGGATTTTACTGTTTGGATGGGGAATGTTGGGGAAGAGGTTGGTCGGGGTTGGAGAGGAGGCTCTGACCAACTGTAAAAGTTCTCTAATAAAATTTGAGAGTGTTGGTCATTAGCCCCTGCTCATTTCGAAGACTTCCACAATCAGACTGAAGGGATGCAGTGAACTCTTATTGTTTGACTGAAGAATCAGCTCCTCTGTGTGGCTTGTAAAAGGTCTTGGGGAATCTCGGCTTTTTCCTTCTTCCAAAGTGGGGAGTGGAGACTCTCCCCCGGCTCCTTCACCAGGAATGAGAATGGTAACGGCCTGGGAGAGTTCAAGGCCGCTTGCTGTTGTGAGCCCTCTCCCCCTCCGCTCTGCAGAGGGGGAAATACTTGGAATTCCCAAGGCATTGTCATCTTGGAATCTGGTCTTCTAGCAGAGCCGGAGGCTTTCTGGGTAGCCCGAGCTTTGTGTAAGTTCCTTCAGAATTTGAGTTTGGATGGTGGAGCTTAAATCTGCGGCTCCTTGGGAAAGGAGAAGACTGTTCTCGCGTGCTCCTGGGAGAGCCCGATCCCTGAGTTCTGGACGTTGCCCTCGGATGGGAGGGGCTCAGCCTTTGGGAGAATGCAGAATGGCACTGGGAAAGGACTCTTCTTCCCTCTTGGGATCTCGAGTCCCCGTCTCTTCGGCTTTCTTCTCTGAAACATTTGCCTTGTTGGCTGTATTCTTCCCCTCTTGGATACCATGTCCTTTCTGTGATTTTCATGACTGTTCTCTCCTGGTCCTCCAACTGTCCTTCCTTAACTAGATCTTCACCCACCTCATATCCACTAAGGCTCGGGGGTTGGCCATCTTTTCTATCTTGCTTCACTTGAGGATCTCACCTATTCCCATGGGTTCAGCTGTCATCTCTGTGCAGCCATATCTGACTTTAGTCTGTCTCCTTCTAGAAGGGGAAAGGGAAACAGGCATTTATTAAGCACCTACTGTGTGCCAGGCATGCTGTTAAGCACTGTACCAGGCCTTCTTACTATTCTTTATAAATGCACCGAATCTCTGTGCTTTTCTTTGCCTTTATTCCATTCCTAAAACACACTCCCTCTTCCCTCCCTTGCTCAGAATTGCTAATTTCCTTCAGGACTGAGCTAATTTTTTTGAGGCAATTGGAATTAAGTGACTTGCTTAGGATCACATAGCTAGTAAGTGTCCCAGGTCCTCCTGGCTCCAGGGCTGAGCTCATTTTATATGAGATTTTTCCTTAGGTCTTCAGCTATCTTCTTTTCAAAATCATCTCCTAGCGTTTTGTCTGTCCCTGTGGCTAGAAGCAACTTGAGTTTGATGCGAGCATGGAATGAGGCACCTGCCAGGAAGTCACTGAATAGTTAACAAAAGGTTTACTTTACCCTAACACCGCTGGTCATGGGCTCCTTGTGTCCGTATGAAATGTGTCTGTCACCAGGGCCAGCCTGTGGGGAAAGACAATAACTTTCATGGTCTTCAAAAATTGTCTCTGAACCATTTTGTTTCTGGGGAAACTATAATATTTTTCCCCCAAAATTCACTGAGTCGGAGGGGGCTCTGACTGTGCATGAGTGAGACTTTTTAATGCCCTTGGGTGGCATTAGGCAAACAGGTTAATTAAGTCTCTGAACCATTTTGTCTCTGTTTAGGGAAGACTATAATATTTGTTTCCCAAGAGTGAAAAAAGAGGCATGAGTCTCTTGTTGTGAAGATACATTAGTAGATATTATGTAGTCCTTTCACATTTGTATATCCAGCAATATATAAACTGTTTTTGGGCCTAGGGGCATTAGATCCATTCCCTCTCCACTCAAGGATCCATCTACTTTGAACTGAACTTGTCAAAGGAGAGGCTCACTCTTCAGCTCCTTATATTCCTACCCCGTTATCATAAGAAAAATTACTTATAGTTTTAGTTTGAACTCTGGGGTTTCCTCAAAGGGGAAAGTAAAAAAAAAAATACAACTCACAAAAGAAGTGCTAAAAGACATCAGAAATACAGTGCACATTGACAAGATTTAACTTAAGATGATTATCACAACTTGCTAGGACCTCGAATCAAAAACTTGGAAACGTAAAGAGCTGAACAGGTCTTGTTAATATTTCACCTAAGTTCTACATATACAAATAATTCCCCTGCCAGTCAGAGGAGGGCCTGGATTCATCTTCTTACTGGTTTATTGTTTTCTCCCAAAGCCCTGGAATAGTTGCCAAGGACGCCTTTCCTTGTTGCCAGTCATTTTTGACCGCAGTATTCCAATCTTCTGAATATCTCAAATTCACCAAGTGGCCTCCAAGCCTGGACATGTCCACCAGGAGTTCAGAACTCCTTCACCCGAGGTCAAAAAAAGAGCAAGTACAAGAGGCAGCTCAGGGTCTGTCTCATCTAGGGTAACACATGAGTTTTTAGCTACTGTATGCTCCGGCCCATTTCCTCAGAAGTTTCCCCTTTTACTCTGGGGCAGTCTAGTGCAAGAACAATATTTGCCAGTTGTTGGTGATGATGTTCTTCTTTCTCAAAAAGCATCATAACATCAGGGAGATGTTGCCATGACACACGAGTGAGTTGGATTTAAGGGAAAAAGGGCTGTGCAAAGTCACCTACCTCAGTTTCTCCTCTGGAGCCTTCTAAGGGTCCAATGGCAAGGCATAGATCAGGACAACTGGAAGTGGCCCTGGATGCAGTGGGAGACCTCAGTCCTTTAAACCTCCCTCTCAATTTGATCAAGGCAACACCCTTCAGTGCTTTAGGCTAGGTAAGAATAGAGATAAAGAATGGCCAGATGGGAGAGTCAAAGGAAGAGATAAGCCAGACCTAGAGCCAGTCCCCAATTTAAAAATCCTTTCAGTCATTGGCTTTTCTCACTCAGGGACCATTAAGAGCTAGACTGTTAACTCCTTGCAGGCAGAAGTTTATTTTTGCTTTTGTCTTTGTGCCTCCAGTGTCTGGAATAATGCATTGCATATAACAGATGTTTAATATTTCTCCGGCACTTACGTGGAGCAGTGGAAGAGCTCTGGGCCTGGAGTCAGTAAGACCTGAGTTCAAATACAGCTTCAGATACTTATTAGCAATGTGACCCTGTGCATGTCATTCCACTCTGTTTGCTTCCATTTCCTCACCTGTCAAATGAACAGAAGAGGGAAATGGCAAACTGCTCTAGTACCTGTGCCAAGAAAACCCCAAAGGGGGGGTCATGAAAAGTCTGACATGACTGAAGTGATTGAACAACAATGTTTCTTGATGGATTTTATTTTTAAAATAGGAATCCAGTGGGATAGCTGGGTGGCACAGTGGATAGAGCACCAGCTCTGAAGTCAGGAGGATCTGAGTTCAAATTTGACCTCAGACACTTAACACTTCCCAGCTGTGTGACCTTGGGCAAGTCACTTAACTCCAATTACCTCAGGGTCCCTCTCCTCCCCCCCAAAAAAAGAGGAATCCAGTTGACATAGCAAAAGATAAAATAAATTATAGGTGTAAGGAATAATATGAATATAAAGGACTAAAAGCTCAAGAAGTGTACAGAGATTCATAGGATCCTTTAGGCTAATATATATAATATATATTTAAATTTATTTTAACAGTATTTTATTTTTCCAATACATGCAAAGAAAGTTGTCCATATTCACCTTTGCAAAAACTTGTGTTCTAAGTTTCTTCCTCTTCCCAAGACAGCAAGCAATCCAACAAAGGTTAAACATATGCAATTCTTCTAACTATGTTAAACATATGCAATTCTTCTAAATATATTTCCATATTCATGAGGCTGTGTTAAAAAAAAAAAAAAAACTGGGGCAGTTAAGTTGCACAGTGGACAGAGCACCAGCCCAGGATTCAGGAGGACCTGAGGTCAAATCTGGTCTCAATCACTTAACACTTCCTAGCTGTGTGATGTGTGATCCTGGGCAAGTCATTTAACCCCAATTGTCTCAGCAAAAAACCACAATAAAAAAAAAAATCAAAAGGTAAAAAAAAAATGGGAAAAAAAAAGCAAACAAAATAACAAAAAGGTAGAAATATTCTGCTTTGATCACATTCAGTCTCCACAATCCTCTCTCCTAATGTGGATGGCACTTTCCATCACAAGTCTATTGAAACTTAGGCTAATATTTTGAAAAAGGAAATTGAATCAAGAAGGATGTGAAATTGTCAGGAAGGAAATTCTGAAGACAACTGGATAGGATTCCCTTGAAAAGGGAAAAAAGGAGCTGTCTTGAAGAAACCTCCAATTACATAAACTTATTCTAAAGAACTTGACACATTTGCATTTTATAAAGACAAAAAGAGAAGAGGAAAAGGCTAATCTTTATGTCTGAGTATATAAAAGGAGAGTATTCCTGTAAAAAACTGTCAGGAGAAATAAAGTTAGGGTGGGCTGGACATGGTGACAGGTGCCAAGGATGACACCCGGGGTGTTTTGGTTGGTTTAAGCTTTGTTGGGGATCAAAGGAGAATGAGAGGGAAGGTTCAGATAAATGGAATGAGAATAGAGGATGCTCTAATCCCTTACTGTGTTTTCTGTATCTCCTTCCAAGAAAAATGGTTGTTGGATTGAGGAGAGAACCAAAAATGGGTAGGAGGGAGTAGAGAAGCGCTGAGGAGAGAATGTCTGGCAGCAGCTTGTCCAAGCCACCAGGCCCGTCCTGGAGGACCCCAAGCCCCCGGCAGATGTGGCTGCTGAGTCTCTGTGAGGAGCTCTGACAGCTCTTGGAGGAGAGAGCTGTTCCTGGGCTGGAGCCGGGCAAAGAGAGAAGAGGGCTCCAGCTCTGTGAGGGAGCTCAGCAACCCTAGGACACGTTCTTAAAGGGAGGCTTTGTCCGCTGTTAAGCAAGGAGGGTAATGGAGATCCCTCCGATCCCAAGGCCCGGATTTCATCTGTTTGTCCATGGGCAACAATGTAGCAGAAGAACGGGATGCTTAGGTTCCCCCGGGTATTTTGACAGTTGCTTCTTCTGTGTTTGTGGGGCCTGTGGGCTGGAGGAGAGCGCTGCTGGGGAGATCTGGAACTCATTGACTGCTTGGACCCAGTTAATGGATTGATGTGGCCGGGAGGGAGGTCGTTAGTGGGGCTCCGGGGAGCCGTGGCCTGTGGCCCAGTGGTGTTCAGTGCCTTTTTATCAACAAGCTGGATGAAGGTATGAATGTCGCGCTTATCAGATTTGATGCTGACACATACTCTGGAAGAAAAGCTAATGTATCACATGACAGAGTCTGGTCCAGAAAAGGTCCCTCTAGTCCAGGCAACAAACAGGCAAGCGCGAGCATTTGATTATGGGACACAATCTGCGCTAAGCTCTGAAGAACAACCGTGGGAACACACAGTGCCTGCCCTCAGGGAGCCTATATTCTAAGGGGGGAATAAATGAGAGCTAAAAATCCAGGGGAAGAGGGGAGGGTTCCCAGAGAGTCTGAGGGAGGGGAATGAAGCACTTAAAATAGCGCACTTTAGGGGTATTCCAGGGTGAGGAGGTTCCAAGAGCTGAGGGAAGCTCCAGGCAGCTGGGATGTGGTGGTGGAGTCTCAGAAAGTCAGAAGCACAACATGGAACAGGCCAGAACAAAGGGCCCCACTAATAGTACTGAATCATAATGAGGGTAATTTCTTAATTTTTTTATTAAAGCTTTTTATTTACAAAACATATGCATGGGTAATTTTTCAACATTGACCCTTGAAAAACCTTCTATTCCGAATTTTTTCCTCATTCCTTCCACCCCCTCCCCTAAATGGCAAGTAATCCAATATATGTTAAACATGTTAAAATATATGTTAAATCCAACATATGTGTAGATATCTATACAACTATTCTGCTGCATAAGAAAAATCAGATCAAAAAGGAGAAAAAAAACCAGAAAACAAAATGCAAGCAAACAAAAAAAGTGAAAATGCCATGCTGCGGTCCTGAGGGTAAATTTAAAGCTCTACATTTAGATTCTAAAAAGCAACTTCCCAGGTTCCAGGATTGAGAGGGGTTTGGCTAGTCAACAGTTTCCCTGAGAAAATGTCTGGGGGATTTTAGTGGACTAGATACTCAACATGAATCTGTGGGGTGACCTAGCCAAAAGTGTTCATTTTTCTAGGTTACATTAAGACAGACCTAGAGTTTCTTTTTCCCTTAAAAAAGATGTGGGGAGGGAGTAATAGTTCTCTAGACTGTCCAGTATGCCATGTGAGGACCATGTGGAACAATCTTTTGAAGGAACATTTGAAGGAGATCTTTAACTTAGGGAAGAGAAGGCCTAGAAGAGGAGGATTTCTTTGCTGATTTAACGAGCAAGAAGATGTTCACTGTGGCCCCAGAAAGCAGAAGTAGGAACAATAATTGAAAGTTTCAGAGAGGCTGATTTAGGCTTGGGATAAGGAAAAAGCTAACCCTAAGTAAAATGGGCTCCCTAGGCAATTGAGAAAATGCCATTTCCCTGGAAGTCATTGAGAAGAAGATGAGTGAAGATCTTGTAAGGATCTCTGTAGGAAACCTTTGTAGAAGGATCTCTGGGGAGATCTTGTAGAAAGTGATACTTATTGAGGTATGGGTTTGACTTGCTGTCTGTCCCCTCATGTTTATTCTAGAGACCTCTTAAATTCTGTGTATTGGAACTGCATAGAGGTTCAAGTGATTGTCAGTCATCAAGAAAGTTTACCATACTAAAGGGGCCTTGAGGGCTGGCAAAGGAGACTGAACTGTATTCAGTAAGCAGTAGGGAGCTGTGAAATGGTTTTGGGCATATGAGTAACATAACATAAGATTAATGCATATAATGGTTCTGACAGTGGCGTAAATAGTAGATTGGATCAAGGAAAGAGTGGTCTTGGAAGACCCATTTCTAGGGGATGATCATTGAGGGGGCCTGCGTTAGGGTAGTGTCAGAATATAGAATAAGGGATGGAAATGAAAAATATAGGAGGAGAATTGATAGGATTTGGATGTGAAGGGAAAGAAAGAGGGAAAGGTCAACGCAGGAAGTGTTTGATCATGGGTGCCTGGGTGTTGCCCTCCCTCACCTAAATCCAATTCACTTGCAATTCATAGCATCACCTCCCTGATGCCCTTCGAGAGAACGAAGGACAAATGACAATTGCTAATAGAAATAATGAAATCTAAAAGTATCATAGATTTAGGAGGAAGCTACTTTTTTTTTTTAAACTTTGAATTTCTCATTGCCTAGGACAATATTCAACATTCAGTAGGTGTGTAATATTTGTGGAGTGTGTTGAATGAGAAGTTTCTTCCAGCTCCTACCAAGGGAATGGGCCAGGCTGCTCCTAAGCTTTACCCATAGGGTCTTGTCTATGCACAGTATATGTTTGTGAGATGTTACCACGGCAGCCGCTCAATGATAAGGGAAATCTAGGTGGTGGTTTGTTTTCTGTTGTTCTTTTGACCAAGTCACTCATGTTCTTTGTGAATCTCTCTCTTGTCATGGTAAAGGAAGCCTGTTGAACTCCTGGACATTGTCTCAAAGGGTAGCTGGAGAATAGAGATTGTGTTATTATGGTTTTGTGATTTCTATTATGGTTTCTCACCGAGTGAGGAATCATTCTGACCTATGAGGTAGGCAAAGAAAGGAGTTCCTTAAAAGAAAGGCCTGTGCCATTGTATGGTAACTGAGTGGCAAGTATCAAGGTCATTTTGGTGGAAAGGGCTGTAACTTCCTAGGATGAAGGAGCTTTCCAAGTGGTCGGGTCTCTTCAAGGGTTTCTCTCAAGAGTCTCTGGGGAGTTGGAAGTGATGGAGTATGGTGGTAAAAAGAGACAAAAGTGGGGAGAGAAAAAGGGACATATAGATGGACGGACAGACAGAAAGACAGACAGAAAGATATAGAAAGAGAAAGATAGAGATAGGAAAAAAAAAAACAGGAGGAGGCTGAACAAGTACCAGAGGGTAGGTTTCTCGCCTGGCGTGAAGCTATGCTGGGCCTTTGATGTTGCCTTGGAAGCTCTGGGAGAGTTCCTTTGGATTAGAACTGCCCAAGCAACTCTTATCCCACTTTATGCTTATGGGAAGTGTTTTAATACAGCTTGAGGCTTCTACAAAATCTGTTTTTGCTGAAGTGGAGACAGACCATCTGGTAGGACAACGCTAAAAACTTAAAACTAAGGCCAAAAACTTTAACTTAAAGTTTTGTTTTCAGGAGAAAGTTGGAAAAGAAGGCATCTGGGAATGGGTGGGAGGGAGAGGAAAATGGAAAGAAATCTTGATTCGTCTGAGGCGCATCCTTTCTGGGGCCTAGAAAAGCATTGTCCAGTTCCTCAGCACTCCTTTCCCTCTCATCTATGTCCCCCACCCTTTCAGCATCATTAGCACAAAAAGTCAGTGTTATTGGAGGGCCCTTCAGCTATAAAATTCCCAAGAAAACAACCCAAACTCAAAGGAACAGAAGTTGCTCTTCCATGCAGTGAAGAGAAAAGGACTGAAGAGGAGTTAACTTTAATAGATGCAAGGAATGGAGAGAAAACTTCTTGAGAATGCTTCCTGGAAATGGTCATTGTTGGAAGAGAAGACAAGCATCTTTTGCATTTTGAGTAAAGTAATAAAGTGGTCCCAAAGTGACCGAATTGACTGTGCTCTTTGGTTCATTGATTCATCCCTCTATTGGGCATATACTCCAGGAAAGCCAAAGACAAAAACAAAAAGTTCCACATATATCAAAACATAGCAACACACTTCATGGTAGCCAAGAAGCAAAATGATTGCCCATCAGTTAGAGAATGACTAAAAAACTAGATGAATAGGATGGAGTATTGTATTATTATGCAGTGAGATATGGTGGGTGTGAAGAATTTAGAGAAATGTGAGATTTATACGAACTTATACAGACCAAAATTAACAGAGAACCAAGAGGAGAATGTTTACAGTCACTCTTAAATGAAAAACATTCTAGGAATGGGGCCCATCTAGATCAAAGGCAAAAAGATGGAAGGATAACAGTGTATTAAATCCTAGGGATAAAAAGAGATGTGGATAAGAGTCCATGCCTTTAAGGAGCTTACATTGGGAGGAGATGTCAGATACATATGGGGAGTAGTGTCCAGGAAAAGGATGATGAAAGATCCATAGGGATCTGTGTGGAAGGGAACCCAATGGAGAATGGGCAGTGCCTTTGTTGGCCTGTGGTGACGGGGCAGGTGGCAAGATGTCCAGGATGGACGGCTGGTCGGGACGAGAGATGGAGCATGGTTTGGTCTGGGACTGGTTGGATGAGTTAGCTGACACTCATTCACCAACCAAACGAGCTAGAATCACTGTCTGTCCGTTGCTCCCCCATTTTATATCTCTGAGAATTAATGTATAAATGTATATAAATGTATAATGTATAATAATTATACATAATCAAGGCAGTTGATTATGTGAACTCAAGAATTGACTTTAAGTTAATCTTACCAGATTGAATCTGTTATTCTGACTTCTTAGACTCTAAGTTCTATCTTTGAACACATTAGTGATGCAGCTTTGTGTCATTTGCAAACAAGGGGAGAAATGGGTTTTTGCCACCTGGCATTAACTTGTCATTTGCCACTTTTCACACTTAAAAGAAGAGACTGTCTTGTGTGTCCGTGTTTCCTTTGAAGCTTCCCCCTGTGGGCTCTTCTCCCTGGGTTTCTCTTTGCACCAGTTTCTCCTTGGACCTTCTGAATACCATACCAAAGCCACCGTTGTTTCCTCTCCCTGTCCTCCACCCCCCCAAGCTCTCACATAAAGTTTCACAAAGGCTTCACAATCGTGAGTCCATACTTCTTTGGCGGGAAATTCCAGGGAGAGAAAGAACAATATGTGTTTCATCACATTCTGTTACTGATTTTAAAAAAAATAGTATTTCATTTATTTTCCAAATTATTTGCAGAGACAATTTTTAACATTTTATTTTTTTTTCCTTTTTTATTAAAGCTTTTTATTTATAAAACATATGCGTGGGTAATTTATCCCTCCTTCCCTCCACCCCCTTCCCTAGATGGTAGGGAGTCCCATACGTGTTAAATATGTTAAAATATATGTTAAATCCAATATATGTATACATATTTATGCAGTTAATTTGCTACATAAGAAAAATTGGATTAAGAGAGAGAAAAATGAGAAAGAAAACAAAGTGCAAGCAAACAACAACAGAGAGAATGAGAATTCTGTGTTGTGGTGCACACTCAGTTCCCACAGTCCTTTCTCTGGGTGTAGATGGCTTTCTTCATCACAGAATTATTGTTGGAAAGAGCCACATCCATCAGAATTGAGCATCATCTAATCTTATTGTTTAACATTCATTTGAAAAATTGAGTTCTAAATTTTTCTCCATTCTTTCCCTCCCTTACCCTAAAACAGTAAGCAATTTGATGTAGGTTTATATTTATATAGATTATATAAAAATATATTTATGTATATTTTACACATAGTATTATATAGATATTATATATGTAAAATATATATTATATATGTAATGTTACATATATTATATTTATACATAAATATAAGTTATAAATAAAATACATATAAAGAAATATAATATATAAAATTATATAATTATATAAAATTTAAATATAATACAATATATATACAATCATATATAAATAAAACATATATTGCATATAAATATATATACATATATATAAACATTTTCATATTAGTTATGTTATAAAAGAGCAAAAGAATAAAACATTTCCCCCACACACACACATACACACAACGAAATGAAAATAGTGTGCTTCAGTCTGCATTTAGATTTCATTAGTTCTTTCTCTGGATGTATATTTTCTCTCATTAGTCCTTTGGAACTGGATCTCAGCATTGCTATCACCCATAGTTGATCATTGTATAATGCTGTTGTTACTGTAGATAATGTTCTCCTAGTTCCGCTTACTTCACTCAGCATCAATTCATTTAAAATTCATGTTTTTCTGAAATTTGCTTGTTCACCATTACTTAGAGCACAATAATATTTCGTTATATTTGTATACCGCAATTTGTTGAACTATTCCTCAATTGATATGCATCTCCTCAATTTCTAATTCTTTGCCATCACAAAAAGAGCTATTATAGATATTTTGGTGCATGAAGGTCCTTTCCCCTTTTTTATGATCTTTTTAGGATACAGGTCTAGTAGTGGTATTACTGGATCAAAGGTCCACTTTGGGCATAATTCAAAATTGCTCTCTAGAACAATGGATCATCTTATAACTCCTCCAACAGTGTCTTAGTATCCCAACTTTCCCACATCTTTTTAAAAATTTATCATCTTCCTTTTCTGTCATATTAGCCAATCTGATAGATGGGAGGTGATATAATCAAAATATCCGTTTTATATCTCATAATGTTCCCTGTTTCTTGTTTGGTCAAAAATTTTTCTCTTTTCTGTAGATCTGACAAACTATTTCATAGTCTCCTGATTTGCTTATGACATCACCCTTTATGTCTAAATCATATATTCATTTTGACCTTATCTTGGGTATATGTATAAAAGACTGATCTGTACCTTGTTTCTGCCATCCTGTTTTCTATTTCCCCAATGGTTTTTGTCAGTCTTTGTCTCAGAAGCTGGGATCGTTGGATTTATCAAACACTAGATAACTAGTTTATTCCACTGATTTACCCCTCTACTTTTTAGCCAGTACCAGATAGTTATGGTGATTGCCACTTTATAATATAGTTTGAGCGCCGGTATTATGAGGCTACTCTTCTTTGTAATTTAAAAAAAAAAAAAAACCTAATTTCCTTGATATTCTTGATCTTTTGTTCTTCCAGATGAATTTTGTTAGAATTTTTTTTTAATGCACAAAATAAAATACTCTTTTTTTCAGGATATCACCTCAGGAAGTGGCCCCTTGGTTCCTGGGTCCATACAACTTCCCCAGAAACTTTCAGGAGGTTGTAACAAGGCCTAATGAATCCTTTTTTCCAATTAAAAAAAAAATTAAAGTTCTCTTAAATAAACAAAGAACAAGCTGTCCTTGGTATGATCAAAAAATTGAGCAGATGAAAAGTATTGTTTTGAAATGCAGTTTTAAAAAATGCTAAACAAGTGTGTGGGCCATGGTTAAGAACACTTGCTCCGCCAGGCTTGACTAAGATTATGGTGTACATGAGGGGCACCTCCTCCTCGCCCACTGGCAACACTTAGCAGGACACATCATACCAACTTCCTCACAACTGCAACATATTCAAGGAACCTTCAAACCATTTTGATTCCTGCTCTTATACCCAAATTGGACACTTTTTAAGGACATCTTAATGTTTTATTTTTAAAGCTTTATTGCTGCCTTTTGCTTTTCCATTACAGTAATTTCTGGATGTATTCCAGCTTCCCCCTTACCCTGGTAATTAAACTTTACTTTATTAAATCCCTTGTACCAAAGGGAGAAAAAAGCAAAAACTACCAATACAGTGATTAAATCATCTAACAATAATGTAACACTCTGCCCACCCTCAGTCCCATGAAATACTCTGGGACTGTTACTGGTTTTCCATTTGACTCAGTTTGGCTTTCTATTAGTAATCTTTTAAATAGTAATAGCTAGCATATAGTCTTAAGATTTTTAGATTTTTAAGATTTTTTAAAGATAAAATTTAAAGATACTTAGAAATAGCTTATTCTCACAACTCTAGGAGGTGGGACCTAATATTGTACCCATGTTACAGATGAGGAAACTGAGGCAGTCAGTTGTTAAGTGACTTGCTAAATTTAGATCCTATAATCTAAGTGGTCTTCCATTCACCATGTTCTGGGCTTTAACCAATGCACCAATTTCCATCCTTCCATCGTAGTATTTGTTGCATATATTATCCTGATCCTACTTATTTTAATCTGCGCCACTAATTTTTATAACTTGTCCCCATCTTTCTCAGAATTCCTCTTATTTCTCACTTTTTAAGAGAGTACATAATTACATTCCATTCCATCTTTTTCGCACCAGGTTATTCATCCCCAGTCACTGCTCCCTCAAAAACAATGTTTCCTCCGCTTTGCCGCCACAGAAAGTACTGGGCTAAGTGCTTTACGACTGGCCTTCTCTGGCGTGTGTGCCCCCCGTTGAATCGGAGGGTCGGAGGCTATGAGCGTTTCACAAATAGTTCCCAAGAATAGTCGGACCATCTCGTAGCATTGGTGTGCCTGTCTCCCCAAGGCCCTTGGGCACTGACAGGTGCTGCTCTGTGGATTTGCAGAGTCTGTGATCAATCCCCAGCATTGTTTTCATCTGCCCTTCCTATGAGCACTATTTCAAAAAGTTAATTTTGGGTTAATCCATTCATTTTGGATTGTGGCTTCCGTACAGATAATAGATTTCTCTGTCTATATACGTATTTGTGTGGATAGAACCATCTGTCTCTCTCACATATATGTACATACATATTATTTCTTCATTGTCTTGCAGAATATATTTTCTTCATTTTATTGATTTATTTTCAGCCAGGAGATGCAGGAGATAGAGCGCCGAGTCTAAAGTCAGTCTTAAGTCGATCCAGCCTCAGCCACTTACTAACTATGATCCTGAGCAAGTCACTTAACCCTCTTTGCCTCAGTTTCCCCATCTGTAAAATAGAGCACCAAATGAGATAATAATTGTAAAGCACTTAGCACGGTACTTGGTATTATTAAATGCCACATAAGTTTAGTTATTTCTGTTTTCCTTTTTTCATTTTTCCTATTAGACTTTGGCCTGGGGGGAGGCAGTCACTAATAAGTGATAAATAACCTGTGAATGCTCCCGGAAGCCCTAGGGGAAAGAAGTTAATCTCACCTCCTCCCTTAGCTCAAGAGCCCTCTCCCAAAGACCTCATGTCCACTCTTGGAGTTGATGCTTGGATTAAAGGTAGTTTTCCAGGCATCCTGGAAGTGGAGGACCCGAGGATCCCCTAGGGAATTCTGCCTCTCATGTGCCCTTTCTCCTTTGCAGGGACTTGGATTCACGGAGAGCCGAAATGACCATGACTGCCAACAAGAATGCCAGCATCACCCACGGAGCTGGAGGCACTAAACCCCCCCGGGAGACCCTGGGCCGGTGAGTGGCTTCAGGGTTAGCACTGGGGGCCTTCAGGCTCGAGGGGCCTCCCACAAAGCCTGGCGACAGTTGGTCTGGCCTAAGGCAGGTGGGCAGAAGCCTGGTCTGTGAGAGCCTGTCTCCTGCCATTTCCTGCCCGGCCTAAGGCAGGTGGAGTAGTGGGCAGCCTTTTCAGGTGGGCAGAAGGAAGTCGGATGGCCTGTGAGAGCCCGTCTCCTGCCATGGACTGCCCTGAGATGGGTTTCAGGGATTATTCACCTCCCAGTGAGACGAGCCTGTTAGCCAGTGACAAGGGCCTTTCTCCTCCCCCAGAGATTTGGGGGGCGGCAGGAAACAGCCAGTGTGAGAGAATGGGAGCCTGGGGGCTGAGACTGGCCAGATGTCGTGGTTCATTCATTCATAAATGCTGGCACTGGGAGAGATACAAGTATGGAGGAGACCCTCTGCCTGGAACCCCCGGGTCTGTCCTGGGACCAGCTAGCCCGTGTCTCAGTCTGGGGCTGAGGAAGCGGGCGGGAGAATCTCAGTCCAGCCCGCTGGTTGGCCCTTGGGTTTTTCTGTGAGTGACCATCAGGGTCCTGGAGCCGGGCCGGGAGCAGCCCAGTTTCTGGAGCTGGGATCCCTTTCTCCCTGGAGCCCGACACTGGGCTGATGAAGGTTCTTGGGGTCTGATCCTCTCGCTAGGCATTTTTCTTTGGAGTGAATGACTCAGTAAACTCACCATCCGATGGCGTGGGGGAGAGCAGGTTTTTCGGGGAGCTGGCTTAGAGTCTGGGCTTTTCACTAGCTGTGGGACCTTGCCCATGTCACAGCCTTCATCAGCTAAAGAACTACAGAAACGCCATTATTCTTAATCGTGTGTCTGCTGTGTACAAAGCACTGGAGGCTCAGCTCCTCAATTTTAGAGGAGTTTGTTGATTTGACTGTGCTAGGAAGAAAGAGAAAGGAGAGATAAGAGGTGATATTTGCCTTTATGGAACATCCCATCTAGCAGGACTATAATACAAAAGAATAACTGTGGTAAATGCTTTTTATTTGTTCCATTGCCCAATTCTTCAGGACCCCATTTGGGGTTTTCTTGTCAGAGATACTGAAGTGCTTTGCCATTTCCTTCTCCAGCTCATTTTATAGATGAGGAAACTGAGGCAAACTTGTCCAGAGTCATACAGCTAGTCACTGTCTGAGTCCATATTTAAATTCAGGTCTTTCTGACTCCAGACCTGGCATTCTATTTACCGTGTCATGTAGTTGCATTACAGAATTGTAAAGGACCATATAAGACGATGTTTATAAAGTACTTAGCACAGCGACTGGCACATAGTAGGTGCTTAATAAATGCTTGTTCTATTTCCTTTCCTGTGTGAGGTCTCAGGGAGAAGATTATTATTTCAGCAGGTAAAAGTTGGGTGAGGGTAGGGTATCTCTCTTTGAGCCATCACCCACAGTACTGATCCTCCAAGAGGGTACTATTTCATGAGGCAGTTAGTTAAGCAGTAGATAGAGTGCCAAGTTTAATCAGGAAGGTCTGGGTTCAAGTCTTAGTGGTTTTGTGACCCAAGTAAGGCATTCAACCCTTTTATGAGTCAGGTTCCTCTTCTATAAAATCAGGCTAATAATATATACTTCCCAGGTTAATATTAGTAAAGTACTTCGCATAGTGGTGCTTAATAAGTGCTTGCCACTTTCCTTTCTTCCTTCCATGGTTCATAACCATTTAGCAACACTAGAAGAAAGAATATTGAGGTTTACAAACAAAAACAAAACACACCTGTTTACTTGTTGGGGAGCAGGTTAGGACTGCTAAGATCCCCAGTGCCATTTAGCCCACCATTTTACTCTTGTCCAGTTCTGGGCTCAGGTCGTTACAGAAACAGAATTAATAGTTTCACAGAATTTCTGAATTTCTCAGTAGCTGATTCTTCAAAAAGAATCCACCACCACCACCACCCCACACACACAAACACCTGATAAATCACCTCCAGCCTTTGTTGGAAGATTTCCAGGGAAGGGAAAGTTGTTGCCTCCAGAGAGGAGTCATTCTACCTGGGAATAGTGGTCCTCAAATGAAGTTGTTTTATGCATCAACCTAAATTTGCCTCTTGGCAATTTCCACCTTATTTCTAGTTCTGCTCTGGAACCAAACAGGAGAAACCAAATCCCTCTTCTGTGTAACAGCCCTGAAGACAAGTGCTGGTCCCCGATGACCCTTCTTTTGTTCAAAATCCCAGTTCTTTACATAGAGAGCTGCAGCCTTTCGTCATCCTGTTGTTTTCTCATGCTGTTCTCTCCGCTTCTTGTCCAAATGTGGTGCCCACAACTGGACGTGTCATTCCAGGTGTGGCTAACTAGGCCCTCCTTTCTTATGGGAACCCTAACTCTCTCAGTGAAGCTCAAGATGGCATGAATTTGTGGGGGTCGCCATAGCATACAGCTAATTAACATTGGACTTGTGGCCCACTAAAAGTCCCTTGTCTTTTGGGGACCAATGGCCTCTCACGTATTTTACTTATAAAATGAATTTTTGGAACCCAAGTGTAAGATTTTATTCCCATCATTATGATGTCAATTTACTACAAAATTAATGGAGATAAATATAAACTTTTTGTAGTGACTAAAGTAGATATTTTGATGGACCAGTTCAATGGAAGGCCCATCCAGCTCCATGTCATAATCTGGTCCAATTTTCCTTTCCATTAATGCCATTTCTATCTCCTCATGTAGAACATTAAAAACTAAACTGTTAAAACGTCCAAATGTTGTGGCTCTATCATCATTGCTGAAATTCTAGGAAATATTAGAATTTTCTGTCTTTCTATTGTCCCGATCTGCTCTTATCCTTAAATTCTTGGGGTATAATCTCAGTTGATTGAGTTTTCTGCAAACTCCTTTTCCCCATCTGCTGTCTCACTGTTGTATGAGGCAGTTTTGCTTTCCGTCTCCTTCTGACTCAGGTGGTCTTGTAGCCTCCATGTTTTGGTAGCTACTTAGAGTTCCACAGCACATTTTAATGTCTGCTCTTCTCTCCATTTCCTGCTTTCAGACCTTGTCTGGGAGGTCAGGCTAGCCCTGGGATAATTGTCCACAGGTTGCACCTAGAGGTGGATGTTGATCTTGCCCTTTACTCTAAAGCCGACCCAAAGGCGGCTGATTCAGAAACGACTCCCATATGGATAATCACTTGCTGCTTCTTGTTTTTGTTCTATAATTGTGTTGGTTTGGGAATCCCCAGAGTGTCAACTCCCTCCCCTTAAGCAGGGAAGTACCTGTTCCACACCTGATCTTAGAGTTTCCTGGGCCACTGAGATGGCAGGTGATTGGCTGGGTCACACAGCCAGCACCTGTCAAAGGTAAGACATCCTGGTCTAATATGGAGCCGTCCTACCCCTTTTTCTGAGAGTTATGGAGCATGTGACCCAGAGCCTAAGCTTCTAGTTTTATTGAAAACCAGTTTCACTTTTGCAGGCTCCTTGCTGGTTATGTTCTTTGGTTTATGCTCCTATGCAGGATACAATCTGGAAACACCAGAATTTAATTTGTGTCTAATTCTTTACCAAAAATATAAAGGGGTTTCAGATTCCATGCAAGCACTAGGGCTGATAACAATATATTGAATATAAAAAGAGGCCTTATAAAAAAAAAAAAGCCCAGCAAAAAAATGAAAAGGACTCTCACCTGCACTTGCATAAACATTCAAAACAACTCTCCTAGCCTTTCCCCCGAGATAACCCATTTACCCGGATTCACACTATTACCTTGGTTACTTCCCCTAGCCTAAAGGGAAAGCAATATTGATTGCTTGCTACAGCATCAAGCATCCGGCCCCTCCAGGGACCTGAGTATTCCTCCCAACTCCTAATTCTACCGTGAGGTTAAGGCCTCCATAAGTGGGGAAAGAACAGGGGGCACTTGAGAGTCAACTCTGGTATTCCTGGACATAGTTCATACAATTCATAGTCATGGCAATGGGCAGGGTCTGGGGTTTCCTCATCCTGTTTATGCTTTTAAATCCCTTGCTGTTCCTTGGTTCCAGCACCTGCTTGGTCCAGAAAATCTATTGGTGCTTTGAGTTTTCACTAGTCTTCCCTTCCTTCCTCCCTTCCTCTCTTCCTCCTTTCCTTCCTTCCTTCCTTTCTCCCTCCCCTCCTCTTTTCTTCCCTCCTTCCTCCCTCCCTCCCTTTCTTCCTCCCTCCCTTTCTCCCTCCCTCCCTCTCTCCCTCCCTTCCTCTTTCCCTTCCTCCCTCCTTTCCCTCCTTCCCTTCCTTCCTTTCTTCCTTCCTTCCTCCCTTCCCTTCCTTCCTTCCTTCCTTCCTTCCTTCCTCCCTCCCTCCTTCCCTCTCTCCCTCTCTTCCTCTCTTCCTTCTTTCCTTCCTTTGAAGGAGAGGGAAGTATCAGCAAGACCCAGAACTGGGTGCCTAGAAGGATGGTGGAGTCCTCGACAGAAATAGACTTTTCTAGGACTGGAGCAGGGGAAGAGAGAATTCTGTTGGGGGGCTTGTTGAATTTGAGACACCTAGGGAGCATCTAGTTAAAAATGTCTAATAGGGAGCTGGTTATTCAGGAAAAGAGCTCAAGAAAGAGGTAATAGCTGGATCTATAGATCAGGGACTTGGCTTCTTAGAGATAATAGAGCCCGTGGGACTGATGAGATCACTGAGAAAGAGGCAGCTTAGAGAGGGAATAGGAGACTCAGATGGAGCTCCCCGTGCATAGTTAGGGAGGATGGAGATGTGGCAAAGGAGAGCCAGAATGAGCCGGGGAAACAGATAATAGGTAACCTAGGAGAGAAAAGTGTCGTGAAGTGCCTGGAAAGGGAGAGAGCATCTAGGAGATGGCAGTTGGCTCTCAAACACCGAGGGCTGCGCCGAGAAGGATGAGGGCTGGGGAAAAGATTTGGCAGCTAAGACAGAGCAGTGGAAACTTTGGAGAGAGCAGCTTCAATTGGGGAATGAGGTCAGAAACCAGAGTTTACAAGGAGTTTAAAAGTGAGTAAGAAGGAGAGCAAATGGAGGCAGTGAATGTAGACAGCTTTCTCTAGGAGAGAGTACGGTAGGAAAGGGTAAGCTAAATGCATTTTTAAATTCGTTAAGGTTAAATGAGCTTTAGGGAATGGCAAGGTTAAATGAATGTTAACATGAGGGAGCCCTGCATATGTTTGGAGACACACTGAATGAGTCAGTGAGAAGGAGAGCTTACAGACCGTGGGAAAAATCCTCTGCAGAAGATGAGAAGGGATGGTCTGGGAATGTGAAGAGGAGCACCTGTTTTTGTCAAGTAAAGAAGGAGATGATGGAAGGTGATCTCAGGGGGGTTGAGATGTAGAGAAATGGGCTAGAGGAACTTCTTGGGGTGTGATCCCCGTTTTTCTTAGTCAGGTATGAGGAATGATGGTCCTCTGCTAAATGATGAGGAGGATATGGGGGTGGTATGGGAAGTTTGAAGAGATAAATTTAGAACAGTTGCTGTGAAGAATAAAAGATTGACTTTATCAATAGTAATGAGGGCTCGTTTAAAAAATAATATAAAACCCAACTCTTAATTATCTTTTGCCTAGTCTATTTCCATTGTCTCCTACCAAATCTCCTTCCTCCTTCTCATCCTTAAAGTCATAGAACAGTAGATCCATAATTGATCTTGATAAAGATTATCTAATAACAGCTTCCTCGTTTTCCTCTGGAAGAAACTGAGACTTCAGTCTGAGGCTGTTAGTGGCAAAGCGTTCTTTCCACCACATCATGTACGGCACTCCCAAATGAGTCTTCCTAAAACACGAGTGTGGGATTGAGCAGGAGAGGGACAATGGTGTCCCATTCTTGCATTGAAAATTCTTCACAGTCTCTGCCTACCCTACCACTCTAGGCTTATTTTGCCCTTTTCTCCCCACACATTTCACTGTGTTTTAAAGACTGTTCGCTGAAGATATTGTACTTTCCCCGCATCTGTAGCTTTATTTTTGTCCCCTTTGCCCAGAAACCTCCCCCCTCACTTTTACTGTCCCTCAGTGAAATCCAGTAAGGCTCAGCTTAAATGCCAGCTTTTCTTGGGCCCTGAACCCTGAAGGATCCTTCCTCTGTTGCTCCATAACACTTGGTTTGGAACATTCCTCTGATACTTGTTAAATGCCCTGATAGAAGTATTTGTATATGTTCTTTCTTCCTTACTTAGCTATAAACTCTTAGAGAAAACGGAGTCAGCCTTGCACTACATTGGCCCACGTAGAACTGAGCATAGGGCTCTGTCCAATAATAAGTGTTCAGGACATGGAAAGAAAGAAAAAGGGGAAGAGAGGAAGAGGGTTAAGAGAAAAAGAAAGAATGAGGAAGAGAAATGTGACAAAGAGGGGAAGGAGGAAGGGAAATGAAGGGGGCAGGTGGGAAAGGAAGAGAAGGGATAAGCAATGAAGAAGGGAGGGAGGAGAAAGAGAAGGTGAATCCAAAGGGAAGGGGAAAGGAGGAAGAATAGTTGTCTGAAATTGGCAAAAAACCTGAAAATAGGAAGGAAAGTTTGTCTTTCCACACTGATGGCATTTCAGCCTCTGGGTTCTGGGCTTCCCATCGTACCATGTGCTCTGAATTCCCCTCCACCCCTATTTATACTAACAGGTGAGGTCCACAGAGGGTGGCTACTACATCTTCCTTCAGGATCCTAGGGGATCCTGCAAATCTAGGGGAGGGTATTTTCTAACCCTTCAAGCTTCCCCTCCCCCTCAGAGATAATGTTTGTACAAGTCATCCAGATTTAATTAACTCTTAGAAAAGAATATTTTATTAAAATAGTATTGTGAGAACATTTGGTACAAAACATCTCCCTGGAAGTCTGTGACTCTTCCATCACTACATGTAAGATAATGAAGGGGAAAGAGGGCTCCCCCTTAGAGCACATGGCAAAGGTGGGGGGCAGCTTTCTGCTGGGCTCCTCAGCGTGTGTGTCCAGTCTGTCCTTGGCCCCTGAGGCAGGGACATAGCCACCAGATCGATGCTTCTAGGAGTGTTTGTGAAAAGTCTCCATCCTCAGACCTTCTGAAATTCACGAGGTTCCCGATTGGTCCGGGGGAAAGACACAGAGACTCTTCTCCTCCTCCATCCCTCCCTATCAGGGATGTCTTCTGTGGGTCTTGGCTATAGAGGACTCTTCTTAGTCTTCCCAACCAATGGCATTGTGCCCCCATTTCATCCAAGGCTTTCCCTGCTTGTGACTTGTTCGGGTGCACCTAATGCCCTTGATTGATGGTGGCAGTCTCACCTGGATAAGGCAGTTACTTTATGAGGGAATCTTGATTGATTCCACAGAGATATCTAGGTCTTGTTCACACTTAGTATATCCACTGGTTCAATCAGGGGGATCTTGCGGGGTCCCCACCTGCCCTTACATCATCCTGGAAAGAGAGGGGAGATAGTTATAGCGGGATTGGGCTTGAGCATTTCCTGTGGATCTGGGAATGTTCTGTGGGCCCTACAAAGGACGGGCCTAAAGCAGCAACTCCTAGTTGGTCCCTTGGCCACCAATTCAAGAGGGAAAAAGGTCAGATGGAGAAATTCAGGCTCCACCCCCTCACCAGCTGTCCCTTAGAGATGGGATCGGAGGAGAGACTTCCTCCGCGATCTCCTTATAGCCTATTAAGTGGGCAGCTTTCCTGGCCCAGTGTCCAGTCACTTTCCCAGTCCCACAAGGACTTGCCGGGTCATACTTGCCCTTTAGCCAGAGTATAGATCTTGGACCTTTTGGTTTCCCTAGAACTTCTGAGAGCTGAGACAAAGGGCGGGAAATGATTGATGAGCCTGGAGGCCTTAGTTCCATCAGGCTGCAACTGAAGGACTGTTGTTGAGCAGAGTTCTTTGAAAGGGGCGGTTTTTCTCCCTAATTCCTTCCCTCGGAGATCCACCCAGAACTCATCTCCCTCACAAGGCCTTCTCTTCCACAATCCAGCTAGAATTGTGCTGGAAATTGTTTCTGTCTCCCCTGTCTCAGCAACCCCAAGAGCCAGGACGCAGGTTCTTCTGCTCCATCAGGACAGGAGCCCAGCCTGTGGTTCCGACCCACTGTGGGTCCCAGCCACGGACTGGACTCCTGCCCTTTGGGAGGACAAACTCACGAGGTCTCTGCAGAAATGCATCCTCCCCAGCTTCCCCCACAGACTAGAGCCAGCCCGACTGCATTCTTTTGCCAGTGCCCTTGTTTACTTTCTCCGGGATGTAGCTGGCACATGTGGCCTTGCCGCCCCGGCCCAGGAGAGGTAGGGTCCGTGATTTCCTTGTGCAGCTGGTCCGGGCCAGGGCCGGGTAGGTCCTTACCAGTGGGGATTGACCCGAGAGCCTTGCGAACCAGTAGGGAGCCTTTAAGGTTAATGGTTAATGCCCAGGCAGGGCACGGAATGCCGTGGGTGGGGGTGGGAGAGCCCAGGGGGCCCCAGACCCAGATGAGAAGCCCTGGGCCCAGCCAGCCCTACACAAGCTGGATTTCCAACTGCCCGCTCCTCCAGGTGTTAAAGGTAGTCCTCCCAGTGGAAAAGTCCCCGACCCGGTTTGCCAATAAATGGTGCATCCCCTGCCGAGAACTCATTGTCTGGCTGTGTTACATGAGAGTCTCCTGTGTCAGTAACTCAGGGGCTGGGCCATGTTCTCAAGGGGATCAGAGTGCAAACTGCATCTTACCCGGGCTTTATCTCTCTGTATCAAGGTCTTTGTGTCTCAGTTTTTCAATTTCTTCCCACCTCTTTTGCTCCTTTAAGCCTCTCTAGCCTAATCTCATTCTTTTTCAGCCTCTCTGCCTTTTTCTATTTTTGTTTCTCTTTTCTTTCTTTCTCTCTTTCTCTCTCTCTCTCTCTCTCTCTCTCTCTCTCTCTTTCTTTTTCTTCTTCTCTCTTCCCTTCCCCTCTCCTTTTTCTCATCCCTCCTTCCTTCCTCCCTCCATTCTTTCCTTGTCTCCTTTCTTCTTCCTTCCTTCCCTCCCTCTCTCCCTCCTTCCCTCCCTCTCTTTCCCTCCCTTTATCCTTCCCTCTCCCTCCCTGTATTTCTCTGTCTCTGTCTCTCTTTCTCTTTCTTCTCTCTCTGTCTTTCTTTCTGTCTCTCCTCCCTCTCTCTCTCCTTCCTTTCTCTCCCTCCTTCCCTTCCCTCCTTCCTTTCCTCCCCCTTTCCTTCCTTTCTTCCTTCCTTTCTCCCTCCCTTCTTCCCTTCTTTCCTCTTTTTCTCTCTCCTTCCCTCCCTCCCTTCTTTCCTTCCTTCCTTCCTCCCTGCCTTCCTCCCTCCCTCCCTTCCTTCTCTCTTTCTCATTCTTTCTTTCTTTTTCTCTCTGTCACTGTGTCTGTTTCTCTCTGTCCTTGTCTTTCCCTATCTTCCTGATTTGTTCTACTCCTTTCTATTATCTCTTTCTTTTGTCTTTTACTGTCTTTGTCCTCCATCTTCATTTTCAGCTTTTCAATCCATTTACTCTCCCTGTCACCTTCCACCTTAGGTCCCCATCTCCTCAGACTGATTTCTTTCCTCTCCCTCCTTCTCTGACTTGACCCACAGGGTCATGTTGACATCATAGAAAAACCAAACAGAAAGCCCGTTATCTGCCCGGTGGATATTCTTTCCCTGAAAGCCTCTCCCATAACCTCTCCCAAATCAGACACCTCTGAGCATGTGGGGCTTGCTGTTTGCCAGGGGTCAGGTCAAAGCCCAGCCAAGTTCTGCACTGAGATCTAGGCGATTCCAGTCGCTGAGCGTGAAGGGTATGATTTAATACCTGTTGGCTTTTTACTTACTCAGCTAGAGTTTGTCTTCCTGGGTAACAGAGCCTAAATGTTTGTGTTTGCAAAATGCTTGAAGTGATTTTGGTAGCTGTACCCACTGGGGAGAAATTGGAAGCTGCTCCCTATGGACGGGATAGAAAAGGAACAGAAAAAGGGCCTTTTTGTCTTCTTTCACAGGGCCTCCTCACTCCCTTGAGAGGAAAGGAAGGATAGAATGGGGTGCAGGGTGGAGAACTAATACTGCATGTGCATTCTCCAGTACACTGTTCCAAATTGATCTAATGACAATTTTACACTTTAAATCCCCAAATCAGGTTGGAAGGAATCTCAGCAGCTATTTAAGTTTAGCTTACACCAAAGGGAAGAATTCCTTCTGAAATGCCCCTAACAAGTGGTCAGTCAGCCTTTGACCATGTTTGACCATGACCTGTACTGTCCTTGGCTCACTTTGGGCTAACTCTAAATTATTAGAAAGTTCTTTTAAAACAACTTAATTTCCCTCTTTGAAACTTGGTTTCTAGCTCAGAGGAGCTGGGAAAAGGCGAGTGTAATCCCTCTTCTGTGAGATAATCTTTCAGCTATTTGTCCCCTGCTAAGTCTTTTCTTTCTCAAGGCTAAACACCTCCAATTCCTTCAGAGATGTTTATGTGCTATCAACTCTGAAGCCTTTCACTCTCCTGGCTGCCTTCCTCTGGACAGTCTGGGGCTTGCTTCTAAAACATGGCGCTCGGAACCAAACACAGTAGTCCAGATAAGGTCTATATGCAATGGAACTGTCACCTTCCTAGTCCCCAAAGCTATGTCTTTCTTAATACACCCAAAGATGGCTTTAACTTTCTTTGCTTTTTTTGCCTATTGTTTTCTTGAATTAAATTTTATTTTCTCCTATCAGTGAAAATCTGCTTTCTCCATCTCCCTAATTGAGAAAGAAAGGAAAATAAGCGCCATCAAAAACAGGTAACAAGCAAAAAAATTCCCTCATTGGCAATGTTAAAAAGAGAGAGAGAGAGAGAGAGAGAGAGAGGCAGGCTTAGGCTGCACTCTGAGACCATCTCCTCACTCATCAGGTGGGGGTAGCATGTTTTAACATGAGTCTTAAGGAAATATCAGCTAGTCATTGCAATGATCCATGTTCCTAAGTCCTTCAGAGCTGTTTGTCTTTGTAATTTTTTTTGCATAAATTTTTCTGTTAACTTCTCTTTGTATCAGTTCATGTAAATCTCAGGTTTTTCTGAAGCCATCAGCTTTCTACCATTTCTTGTAGTACAAAAGTATTCCATCACAGTACCACAACTTGTTCCGCTGTTCCCCAACGGGTGGGCGCCCTCCAATTTCTGATTCCTTGGTATCACAAAAAAGAGCTGCTATAAATATTTTTGTACATGTGGATCCTTTTCCTCTTTGATGATTGCCGGCAGGTCTATACTGCTAGAAGTGATCTCGATGATTCAAAGAATAGTCACCATATCATATTGGTGCTTCATGTTGAGTTTGCAGTCCATTAGGAGCCCCACCGTTCCTCAGCTATGCTCCCCTATCTTGTGTTTGTCAGATCGACTTTTTGACCAGATATAAGACTTTATATTTATCTTTATTAAATTTCATTTTAATTAGGTATGGTCTGATGTTCTAGCTTATTATTGACTTTTTGAACCCAAATATAAGACTTTATGTTTATTTTTACTAAATTTCATCTTAATTAGATATGGTCTGATGTTCTAGCTTATTATCAACTTTTTGAACCCAAATATAAGACTTTACATTTATTTTTATTAAATTTCATTTTAATTAAGTATGGTCTGATGTTCTAGCTTATTATTGACTTTTTGAACCCAAATATAAGACTTTATATTTATTTTTACTAAATTTCATTTTAATTAGATATGGTCTGATGTTCTAGCTTATTATCAACTTTTTGAATCCAAATATAAGACTTTACATTTATTTTTATTAAATTCCATCTTAATTAGGTGTGGTCTGATGTTCTAGCCTATCAGTTTCATAAAACCAACCCTGAGCTTGGTCTCTTACCATGCTTTTCAAGTGTTTCTCTGGCTGTTTGTCCAAGCCAGACAGTTCTTCCTCCTTCTGAGGGCCTCATCGTATTTAAGGATCCATCATTGCCATTAGCTCTTTCCCTATTTTCTCTCAATTCTTCTGGGTTGGCAAGGAACCAACTCCTTCTCTTCCAAATCTAATGGAGGTAAGATAAAACAAAATAGAGCTTTACTGGAAATATAAGGATAGAAAGAATGGCAGACACAAAGCCCACGGGTATGGTGAAAAAAGTTAGTTCTAACTTTAGGTCTAACCCTCCCTGACTCAGTGGGGTCCGGCCTTCTGCTTTTAAGCTACTTTTTCCACATATTTTATGGGAGTATTAAGTTTAGAACAAATCCTAGTTTACCTGAAAACCATGAGTGATTAGGGATAAGGATACTAATCCTCCTTCTGAAGGATCTTTTTACAGATCAAAGATTGTATACAGGGGAATTTAATACACAAAACTCAAGGGCCATTTCTTTATAAGGATAAGTCCCCTTACTCCTTTGAACACTCTTGAGCTTTTTATTTAATTTTATTTTAAAAGTACTTTATAGCAATTAAGAGATAAAATAAGGTGGCTTACAGAATAAGGAAGTAATGCTTGGAAATCTCTTCCTCCGGCATTTCTGGCCGAATTCCAGTCTGGCACCAGTCCCTGTTACCACCTTAACTCCGTATGACCAGGCGCCATGTTTCCTCCAGAGATGGCCAGCTGGGACCATTCCTACCAAGTCTAACTTTCAGTGATAGAACCAGCGTTTTAGAGGTGGAACCATATAGACGAGTCATATAGATATAAAGAGAGGCCGTATAGACAAGCCTTATCCTGTAGATGAAGCAGGTAACTTAGCATCTTTAGCTCCGCATTCATGTGTAAATTTGGGCATTATTGAGGCCACATTCTACCTGTCCCTTTCTTTTCTTTTCTTTTTTTTTTACTATTACTTTTTTTTTTGGCTGAGACAATTGGGGTTCAGTGACTTGCCCAGGGTCACACAGCCAGGAAGTGTAAGTGTCTGAGGTCAGATTTGAACACAGGTCCTCCTGACTTCAGGGCTGGTGCTCTCTCCACTGCACCAACTACCTGTCCCTTTCAAACATGTCCCAACTGCCTTTTTCTAATTTGTTTTTTGTATTTCTCATCTCTATTTCTGGAGCCACTGTCTAGTGGCCCTCTGACTGCTTTTGTCCGGTCTGAGAATTAAGCTTACAACTGAAAGTAAAACTGTTCCTTACTGTCCCCGGGGCTTAGTGCAGGGCCTGGCACACAGTAGGTACTTAATAAATGGTTATTGGTTGCTTGATACATAGCCCCACTATCCCACTGCCAGGATTGTCTCTATTCAATGGCGTTTACAGACCTGATGTATTTCTACTCTCCAAAGCTGAAAGAAATTGAGTGAAATGTCAGAATTTTAAACGTCAGGACTTGGTGAAGGACTTTTTGACCATCTGACTGTAATTCTGACCTGGGTCAGGCCACGAAGGGAAGTTCACATCACCCTTCCAGGAAGAACTGAAAAATCAGACCTCTAACACAAGGGAGGGTCCTGACGGGGTCGGGGGAGGAGCGTCAGGGGTGGGGGCAGTTTTAGAAGAAAAACGTCCATAAAAGTGTTTTCTTTTTAAATCAGGCAGGCAGCTCTGCTCCTCAGACAGCTGGGGCTGGGCCTGCTGATGCTCTCTGGGTCTGTGATTCCCTCAGACGGGTAGGGGCAGACTGTGGCCTTCGATTCCAGAAATCATCCGCTCTCCAGCAGAAATCATAACAGCTAGCGTTGCTTCTGATGTAGACGGCCGCAAGCTTCTTCTAGGTTAATAAAGGGCAGAGGCTGCTTTTGCTTTTACATCCCCGTTCCTTGCATAAGCGTTGGCCAGATGCACTGAGGCTCCTTCCTTTTTCTCTCCCTTGATCCCTCCTGGGGGAGCTTGGGGCCGGGGTTTGCTGGGACTGTGTGGGGAGGGCAGTTCCTGATGGACACGGCTCTTCCTAAGATAAGGAGTTACAGCACACTGGTTTCCTGACCCCGGGAGGGAACGTTGACCACGCTCTGAGTCACCGTGCCCGGGTTCTCTCCGCGTGAGCGAGCCTGACCCACTGGCCGGGCACCAGCACGGATGGGGGCGGCGGAGGCCCAGCCACGGGCCGCGGGGAGGACTGGCCGGCAGGTAGGACGGGAGCTTCCTGCCCAGGAGTGTTGGCGGGACCGCCCCCCGGGCCCAGGTTAGGGGCCTGTGGGAAGGAAGCTTCCCGTCGCGAAGGAGCACCTCCTAGAAAACGACAGGCCGTCTGCCTTCTCTCCATCAGCCTGCTTTCGTCATTAGCCCCATTTTGGGCTCCTTCCCGTCTCCTTAGCTGAGAACTTGGAGCATTAAAGAACTGCTTGTTTTAGCAGACGGAAACCCAAGAGTATCTATTCTAACCTATCGCTGCTTTGCAGTGAGATCTCTGCGGCGATATACAAAGTAATAGGTGCTCAAGAATCATTGACTGAATGAATGGGTGGATGGATAAAGAAATGCCTGAATGCACAGAGTCTCTAAGGGAATAGATTGTCCAGAGATACCAAGTGAGACTCGGGCCACCATGCTCCTGGGAAATGAGCAGAGGAAATCTGTGGCTTGGGAGCTTTTCCCAGTCCTTTTGACTTTCTGGTAGGTGTTTTTATTTTTAAAGATAGATAGGGGAAAATTTTTATTTTTTATTTTTCCTGAGGCAATTGGGAACAAGTGACTGCCAGGGTCACAAAGCTGGGAAGTGTTAATTATCTGAAGCAAGCTTTGAACTCAGGTCCCCCTGACTTCCAGGCTGGTGCTCTATCCACTGTTCTATCTACTTGCCCCTCCGATTTTTTTTTTTTTAAGGAATCATAGGAGTAGTTGGGAATCGAGAGTGTAGAGCAGTGGTTCTTAAACTTTTGTTCTCGGTATCTTCATATTGTTAAAAAAAAAAAATCGAGGATCTGTTCAAAGAGTTTTTGTTCACATGGGTTATATTTATAGCTATTTACTATATTAGAAATAAAAAATGATTTTGAATTTGTAGACCCTCAGAAGGGTTTCAGAGACCCCAGCAAATCTTTGGACTACACTTATTGACTCCGATTTTGTAGCTTGCTAGGACCACCGCCAAGGTCACACAGGTAATAAGGAGCAGAAGGAGAATTTTCTGACCACAAACACTGCTCCTTTTGCTGATCTTCACTCTTTTCATGACTCCATTTGGAGATTTTTTGGCAAAGACACTAGAATGGTTCTTCCTCTTCCTTTTCCAGCTCATTTTACAGATGAGGAAACTGAGGCAATGCCAGGGAACATACTCCCAGCGAGAAAGTGTCTGAGCTGGATTAACTCGGGTCTGCCTGATTCTAGGCCGGCAAATGCAGCATCCGTAAATGCGCTTTCCGGTTCTTGCTGTGCTGACGGGGATCTGTGAGCAAGGCCGACAGCCGGGGGCCCGTCTTCCTGCCCGGTCCCCGGTCTCACGGTTGGTGGCGGGGCCACATGAGCGGAGCTTCTGAATGTTTCGGGTCGGGACGTCTCACTCTTCTCTCTCTTTGCTGCCAGGTCTCAGTCGGTTTCTCCACCTCCGGTCCTCTCCCCGCCAAGAAGCCCCTCCTGCCCGCTCAGCCACAGCGAAACCTCGGCCAGCAGCTCCCCCGCCGGCCCCGGCTCCCAGCTGGTCCTCAGGGACTGGAGCCCCCAGGCCGCCTCTCCCGACAGCCCCCCGGAGCTGCCCGCGGACGGCCGGCCCAGTCATCCCGCCAAGGCCGCCAGCCTCGGCAGCTCGGACAGCAGACTCTCGGGGCCCACGGGCCGGAAGGCGAGCCCCCTCGGGGAGGCCCGGAATGGCGAGGAGGTAGCCGGCCGCCCGCCCCTCGCCCACAGCGCGCCGTCCCTGGGCCCCTCGGCCTGCCTGCGGAGCGTCCCGCGGGGCCGGCCCGGCACCCGCAGCCTGGGCATCCGGGAGAAGATCTCAGCATGGGAAGGCCGCCGAGAGGCCTCGCCCAGAATGAGTGCGTTCGGGGAGAAGCGGGAGGGCCCCAAGAGTGAGCGGGCGGCCAGCGAGGGCTGCCCCAGCGTGCTGCCCTCCCCGTGCAGCTCCGACAAGACCTTTGACTTCAAGGGCCTCCGGAGGATGAGCAGGACCTTCTCCGAGTGCTCGTACCCCGAGACGGAGGAGGAGGGGGAGCCGCTCCCGGAGCGGGACCCCTGCCACCGGCCGGACAAGCGGGCGAGCCGCAGCGAGCCCGGCGCCTTCCTCAAGGGCCACGGCCGCAAGGAGAGCTCGGCCGTGCTGAGCCGCATCCAGAAGATTGAGCAGGCCCTGAAGGAGCAGCCCGGCCGGGGGCTCCCCCAGCTCCCCAGCAGCTGCTACAGCGTGGATCGGGGGAGGAGGAAGACCACCCCCGTGGGCACCTTGGGCACCTTGGAGGAGTCCGCAGGGGGCGGCGGCCGTGGAGCGGGGGCTCCCGGGACGGGGGGTGAGGCGGGCCCGCCCCCGGAGAGCCAGGGGAGCGGCCTCGGCAAGCTAGAGCCCCCCCGAAGCAGCCCCATCCCCAAGGTGCTTCCCGAGAGTCCCCCCGACCCAGACGTGAACCCCGTCCCGAAACCCAAGCGCACCTTCGAGTATGAGGCTGACAAGACCCCCAAGAGTAAGCCGAGCAACGGACTACCTCCTTCTCCCACGCCTGCTGCTCCCCCGCCCCTGCCCTCCACCCCGGCCCCCCCGGTCACCAGGAGGGGCAAGAAGGACTCACGCTTCCACCGCAAGTCCCAGAGCAGGTAACGGGAGCCCCGCGGGGCCTCTGCCCGAGCCGGGCGGCCGGCTTTGCTGTGGCGGCTGCACTTACCTATCTGTTCCTTCCTTCTTTTATTTGGAGCGGCCGTCAGGGTTAAGTGACCGGTCTGGGGTCACACACCAAATACCACTTGTGAACTCACTCCTCGGGGGCCTGTGGGTTATACCCTACGGCACCTGGCTGCCCAAGGAGCCTTGTTTCTTTAAGGCAGAAGATAACTTGGGTATTAATAAAGAACTAGATCCTTCTTCCTGTTTTCCATGCATTCTGATGAGGGGTTAAAAAACCCCTTTTCTTTTTTCTTCTTTTTAAAAAAATAATAATAGCTTTTTATTTTTCAAAATATATGCAAAGAGTTTTAAGTTTCCACCCTTGCAAAGCCTTGTGTTCCAAATTTTTCTCTTTCTCCCCCTTCCCCTCCTCTAGACAACAAGTCATACATTATAGATTAAACACGTACAATTCTTCTAAATATATTCCCACATTTATTATCAATCTGCACAAGAAAAATTAGATCAAAAGGGGGAAAAATGAGAAAGAAAGAAAGAGAAAGAAAAGAAAGAAAGAAAGAAAGAGATGAAATACTATGTTGTGATCCATATTCAGTCCCCATAGTTCTCTCTCTGGATGAAAATGACTTTTTCCATTAAAAGTTTCCTTTTCCTTTTCTCTGTTTCTTTCTCTCTCTTTCTTTTTCTATGTTTCTTTCTCTCTCTTTCTTTCTCTCTCTCTTTCTCTTTCTTCCTTCCTTTCTTTCTTTCTCTTCCTTTCTTTCTTTCTCTTCCTTCTTTCCTTCCTTCCTTCCTTCCTTCCTTCCTTCCTTCCTTCCTTCCTTCCTTCCTTCCTTCCTTCCTTCCTTCCTTCCTTCCTTCCTTCCTTCCTTCCTTCCTGTTTTCCTCTCTCCCTTTCTATCTTCCTTTCTTCGTTTGTTTGTTTGTTTCTTTTACCTTCCTTCCTTCACCTCACAAAGAAAGAGAGATGGTGAGATGAGGGACTTGCCCTAGATGACTCCAAGGGCCTTTCCTGCTCAGTGGCTCTGTGTTAGGCTTGTTTTGGGGAGCCTCAGTCACTGAGTCAGCCTTGTGGTATAGTCAGGTCAGCCTTATTCATGGACACAATAGTCCTTTGCACCGTGACCTCAGCCCTCGAATCTCTTATTCCCAATTCCTCAAATTCCCACTTGGAGAGATTCATTCATTTGAGTCAGGCTCCTTCAAAAACAACCGTGGCTCTCTCCTCTGATGGGCCACCCCACGATGCTCCCAGCACTGGGGTGAACGAGTGCGTTGATCTGGCTCCTTCCTTCTCAGGGAAAGAAGCAGCCAGTGTGGAAGAAAGGGAAGGGGAATAGTGAAGACCTTTCCCTGCTTCGGTTTCAGCCCTGTCTGCCCTAGGACACCTTCTCTGAGGCGGAGTGTGGCTGGCCCCCAGACGTGGGAAGCCGACCTAACCCTCACACACCGCTGCCTTTCTCCCCGGAGTCTGGCCGGCTGATCATGTTAACTGTCTCCCGAAGACCTGTCAGCCCTCGCCTTCCTCCTCCCATGCCCTGGTCCCCCGGGCCTCCGCTTTAATCTGGGGGGGAAGGTCCTCACCCTGACTTCTCCGTCCCCCCGGCAGCTCTGCTTTCAAGCAAATAACTCCGTTCTGAAACATGAGGCCTTTGAGAATAGACAGGGAGATCACTTCTCACAAACGTTTCTGTATTTTTTTTAGCCAGATCAGAGGAGAGAAATCACAGAGGGTTGTCAAGGAATGGTGGTCCCTAATATATAAAAGGTTTGGTGATGAGAGGAATAATATAGGGCTGGATGGAGTTCTATATTATTTGTGCAGGGTTTCCCTGACAACAGTCCCGGGAGGTGGGACAGGCCACGGGATCCCCTCCCTTCTGCCTGACCGCTTGTGGCCGGTGCCGTGCCCTACGTGGGGACTTTTCTGATCGGATGCAAGAAGGGTACAGTGTTCATCACCGTAGCATCCACTTCTGCAGTGTGGCTGGGAAACCCTTGGTCTAGCTCTAGGCTCTCAGGATCTAGCCTGACTATCTGCTCCAAATTTCCCAGCCAACAGCATGGCGGGGATGGGGATGGCTTCCACTGTCGTGGATATCACCTTTTTTCGGTTTTCATTTGAGTGCTTAATGCACTCAAGCCTTAAGCATTTAGCTTCAAATATTTCTCTTAATTTGTATCATGTCTAGGCCCTCCCATCCCTATCCCCTTAAGTGTTTAAGAAGAAGTGGTCTCTTAAAATCTTTTCTAAAGAAAAAAGTGACCCTTTAAGGGGTCCCGGAGCCAAAGAGATAGTTTCTCTTCTATTTGGGGGATGGGAGGTGGGATTTGGGTATCCTTGCAGTTATTTAAGTGAGCTCTGGTCCTAGCTTCTCCATAGAGTGGGTTTGGGACCCTCCCCATTTCCCCCTTCTTCTCCCCAGCTTTTGAAATAACTCTTCTTCTTGGAACCCACAGAAAATCCTTTGAGTTTGAGGATGCGTCCAGTCTCCAGTCCCTGTACCCCTCCTCCCCCACCGAGAACGGTACTGAGAACCAGCACAAATTTGGATCCAAGAGCACTTTAGAGGAGAATGCCTATGAGGACATTGTGGGTAAGACCCCAGAGAGCCGAGAGCTCAGCTGGGCGGGGGGCGAGGTTTTGCTGAAGCTTGGGGGTGGAGGGCTGTGGAATATGGGCCGGAAGATCTCGGAAATGTGGTCCAGAATTCTTTTTATGAACGTTCATGCTGGTTCTGGAGCTCAGTCCTTTTGGCTGAGACCCAGAATCTGCTTCAAATGAAGTCATTCCATCTGTAAATAAAACCTGTGTGGGGGAGAATGAATGGAGAGAGAACGAAAGGGTGCTCCCCAGCCATCCCCGGCTCTGAGGAGCACCTCAGAGGGATGTGGGAGGGAGGGAAGGGCTCACCTTTCCACCTGTGGGGAGCTGGCTGGGAGGAGGCCAGGTTTCTGGGAACTGAAACCCCAGGTGTCAGGTGGCCCCTCCTTTTCCTTCCCAAGGTGATTTGCACGTCTGGTTTCCTGGTGCTCTTTTGGGGAATTCCTCCTTCCTTGGGCTTAGTGCCCCGTGGACTGAAGGGAAAGAGAAGGGAAAAAGCATTTATTAAGGTCCTACTATGTGCCTAGCATTGCGTGGACCCCTGCGGGGCTCTCCTCTGAGAATAGGCATAATTCTTAATTAATGTTATTAATGAGCCGGTGACAAGAAATGGCACTTGGAGGGTGGGCTGGAGCACTGAAGTATGGAGGACTCATGGGCAAATCTCTTGTGGCTATGGGCAAGGGCCCATATATACCTACTATATGTGGGCAAGAGAAAGGGAGCAAAGGCAACAACCACCTGTGAAGGGCCTACTGTGTACTGTGATAACTGGAGCGGGGGAGCTCCTATACCTGAGATTCACAGTTTACAGAAAATCATCTTATTTGATCCTCATAACAATTCCTGGAGACAAGTGCTATTATCACCCACATTTTACAGTGGGGGAAACTGAGGCAAGCAGAGGCGAAGTGCATTTTTCCAGAGTAGTCCAGTTTGGCAGCAGCTTTGATTTCTTGGAGAAAAACACTATGGAATAGCTTGGGAAGGGTAAGATTATATCATATCAGGAAGGACTGGGACTTGTCTGAACTTAACTGAGTAGCTTTGGACATTACTGACCAAAGAAATAAAGTGAGCAGGTCGGTCTCTCTCTCTCTCTCTCTCTCTCTCTCTCTTTAATAGCTTTTTATTTACAAGTTATATGCATGAGTAATTTTACAGCATTGACAGTTGCCAAACCTTTTGTTCCAATTTTTCCCCTCCTTCCCTCCTCCCCCTCCCCTAGATGGCCGGTTGACCAATATGTTAAATATATTAAAGTATAAATTAGATATACAATAAGTATACATGACCAAACCGTTATTTTGCTGTACAAAAAGAATTGGACTCTGAAATATTGTACAGTTAGCCTGTGAAGGAAATCAAAAATGCAGGTGGGCAAAAATATAGGGATTGGGAATTCAATGTAATGGTTCTTAGTCATCTCTCAGAGTTCTTTCGCTGGGGTAGCTCGTTCAGTTCATTATTGCTCCATTGGAACTGATTTGGTTCATTTCATTGCTGAAGATGGCTGGGTCCGTCAGAATTGATCATAATATAATATTGTTGCTGAAGTATATAATGATCTCCTGGTTCTGCTCATTTCACTCAGCATTAGTTCATGTAAGTCTCGCCAGTCCTCTCTGTATTCATCCTGCTGGTCATTTCTTACAGAGCAATAATATTCCATAACATTCATATACCACAATTTACCCAGCCATTCTCCAATTGATGGGCATCCATTCATTTTCCAGCTTCTGGCCACTACAAACAGGGCTGCCACAAACATTTTGGCACATACAGGTTCCTTTCCCTTCTTTAGTATCTCTTTGAGGTATAAGCCCAGTAGAAACACTGCTGGATCAAAGGTACAGCAGATCTCTTAAGGGAGATTAGTCTGGTGGTAGAATAAAGGTCAGAGTGTAAGAGGGAGAAGCCAGAAACAGAAAGACCTGTTGTAATAGTCCCTTAAGAGTAACACCAAGGGCCTGTCCTAGGGTGGGAGTAATGGGGAGGGTTTGGTCAGATAACACTAGGATAACTAAGCTTTTTTTTTTTTAAACCTCGTTTTCTTTTTCTTTTCTTTTCTTTCTCTTTCTTTCTTTCTTTCTTTCTTTCTTTCTTTCTTTCTTTCTTTCTTTCTTTCTTTCTTTCTTTTTATTTATTTATTTATTTTTGATAACTAAGCTTTTTAAGGAGCTTCTCCATCTTTGAAGGAGGCTAGAATTGAGATGAGTCTTGACAGTGTGGGGGCCAGAGCAAGGCCCACATAGTAAATGGCTAACTATACTGGTGGTGGGGATGGGAGGAATGCTGAGGCACAGTGATCACATCTCAGATGTGAAGTATCATTGACTATATAATGAAAGGAATTTGTCACCTGTGAGTTACAGCTATAAGGTCAAATTGTTCTTTTTTCTCAGCAAAGTGTATATAGATAGATAGATATTTTAAATGAAAGCCGTTTTCCTTTTTCCTCTTTATAAGAGAAAGAAGCAGTTATTTAGGGATCATCTTATAATAAATAAGGGAATTAGTCTAGAATTCATTAGATGATGTTCAGAGATCTTTTTAGCTTTAGCATTCTGTTATTCCATAGTCAGGGTAAGGAAAAAAAAGGATCTGCCAAGTTGGTAAGCATTCATTAATAATTAGAGTAAGACATTTAAATAATTCTGCCAAGTTAGCAAGTATTTATTTAGTCCCTTATTAGGTATCGGGATTAGAAAAATCAAAACAGCCCTTGCCTTTTGATTGTTTCCTAAAGTGTGATTCCTAAAGGAATTTTTTTATTCCTATACTCTAGTGTTTTCATTAGGAATGGGAGTTGGATTTTATTTTCTGCATCTATTGAGATAATTATATGATTTTTGTTAATGGTTATTGATATAGTCAATTATGCTAATAGTTTTCCTAATATTGAACCAGCCCTGCATTCCTGGTATAAATCCTACTTGGTCATAGTGTAATATCCTGGGAATGATTTTCTGTAATCTCTTTGCTAATATTTTATTTAAGATTTTTTCATTAGGGAGATTGGTCTATAATTTTCTTTCTCTGTTTTCTTCCTACCTGGTTTAGGTATCTGTACCATATCTTTGTCATATAAGAAATTTGGTTAGAAATCCTTTTTTCTCTATTTTCAAAATAGTTTATATAGTATTGGAATTATTCCTTAAATATTTGGTAGAATTCACATCTGGCCCTGGAGATCTAAAGTGTGATTCAGAAAAAAAAAGTCTCTATTCCTTATTATCCCATTTTGTGTGACTTTGGGTCCCTCTCAAACTATTTTTATGGTTTTAGAAGAATAATTAGAGAGCGATGGATAGAAGGTGTGAGATGGCAAAATAAGATTCAATAAAAAAAAAATAGAGCTGTGCAAAAATGGAGTGGTCTACCTGGGTAAGTAATGGGTTCTTTTTTTCCCCAGAGGTCATCGAGCAGAGGCTAGATGGATGGCCATTGATCAGGTCCGTTGTAGACTGCATTCTTGTTGATGTTGGGGTATCCCACATAGTCTCTGAAGCCCTTTTCTGCTCTAGGACTTTGTGACCTCTTGAGATCTCCTCCAGCTTTAAATCCCATTACTCCCCATGGGTCATGAATTTCCCACCGGCTCAGACTGGTGAGTGTGTCCCGTAAGGCGTCGTTATTCACTCTCTCTGATACGAGTCGATCACGGCCGACACACATGGCTCAGCCGGGGTTTGTGTTCCGGAGCTCAGTGCAGGACGTTGCCGCGAGTTTGGGCTTGGGGTGCACATCTTGGTCTGCTCTGCCCAGGGTCTGAGAGCCCAGGTTCCCTTGCAGCTGAACCAGGTAATCTGCAGGAGATCTGCCCTCCCCGTCTTCTTGTTGTTTGGTCATTTCCGTGAGACCCAGCCTTTTGGGACTCCGTTTGGGCTCTCTTGGCAGAGACACTGGAGTGGTTTGCCATTTCTTTGTCCAGCTCTTTTTACAGATGAGTAAACTGAGGTAAACAGGGGTAAGTGACTTGCCCCGAGCCAGTCCTTGGGAGCCAGCTCTCTAGGCGGGGGATCTCTTGTCTGCTGGAATAACCTTGGATTTGCAAATCTTGTGACGGATAGCTCTGGCCTTCCCCGGAGCTCTCTGACTCAGAACCCTGAGGGCCTTCCCCTCCCTTACTGATTCCTTCTCCGGGGACCGGTTAAGAAAAGCCAGTCTTTCCTCATTTCTTTCTTCCCTAGCCTTAGCCCTGAGTGGGCTCAGTCAAACTGAGACCCGTTAAAGACCTTCCTTCAAAAAAGCCGAGATCTCCCTCGGCATCCAGGGCCTGCTCCAGCCATCTCGGCCTGTATCAGGCTACTGGACTCAGAGGGTCCAGCAAGCCCTCTCTTGCTCAAATCCAGTTGTCTGGGGCCTCCCTGATGGCACGGAGGTCTGTGATATGGAAGGACCATTAACAGCACTGTCTGACTCTAGGACCCTTCGTTCTGTTTTGCATTTCCCGCTCTGTCAGAGGATGGGGCAAAATGACTGATCCTTCCTTTGGGGATTTATGCAGCCCCTCATGGGAGCTGCCCCTCGGTGGGCTCTCTCTGGGCTGACTTGGCGGCTGCATTTACTCTGAAGATCCAGGTCCTATAACTGAGATTCACGGTCCCTCACCAGAGTCCTCGCCTTTCCTTAGTCAACCAGTGGCTACATTAGCTCAGAGCATTCACTCAGACGGCACAGGGAGAGGAGTAGCTATAGATCCACAAGCCTGGAATGCCCCATCCTGCACCACACATCCTGGGAGCGCTGGGATGAAGCTGGGTGGGAGGACCTCAGATACTTAATACTTCCTAGCTGTGTACCTTGGGCAAGTCACTTAACCCAATTACCTCAGTGAAAGAAAGACAGAGAGAGAGAGAGAGAGAGAGAGAGAGAGAGAGAGAGAGAGAAAGAGAGAGAGAGACAGAGAAGGGAAAGAGAGAGAGACAGAGAACAGAGGGGAGGACAGAAAGAAGGGGAAGAGAGAGAGAGACAGACAGAAACAGAAGGGAGAGACAGAGAGATAGGGGAGAGAGAGACAGGACAGAGAGAGACAGAAGCAGAAAGGAGAGGGGAGAGAGAGACAGAAAGCAGAGGGGAGGACAGAGAGAGACAGAAGCAGAAAGGAGAGGGGGAAGAGAAACAGAAACAGGGAAGACAGAAAGAAGGGAGAGATAGAGAGAGATACAAACAGAGCAAGAGAGAGACAGATACAGACACGGACCCAGAAACAGAGGAAAAGACAGAGAGAGACACAAAAGACAGAGATGGAGAGAGACACACACAGAAAGATAGAGAGAGACAGAAAAAGCAAGAGAGAGACAGAGGCTGAGAGACAGACACACAAACAGGGAGAGAGAGAGAGGAGAGAAAGGAAGGAGAGGAGGAAAGAAGAGGGAGAGAGAAGGAGAGAAGGAGGGAGAGAGACAGAAGGAGGAGAGAAGAAGGAAGGAAGGCGACAGAGAGAAAGGGGGAGAGAGACATATATACATAGAGATAGGAAGAGAGAAAAAGTCAGACAGCAAAGACTGCTCACTATTCACTGAATGAAGAAAAAATTTGGCAAATTAATGTCTTCTTCAATTGTACCCAGCCTTTTATGGCATTTTCTTGGCAAAGATACTGGAGTGGCTTGTCATTCCCTTCTCCAGCTCCTTTTACAGATGAGTAAACTGAGGTAAACAGGGGTAAGTGGCTTGCCCAGAGTCACACAGCTTGTAGGATGTCAGATTTGAACTCGGGTCCCCAGGGCTGGTGCTGTGTCCGCTGTACCACCTAGCTGCTAACTGGTATCTTGGGTACCTACATCTCTGATTCTGGGGCCAGACCCTGTGGCCTCTAATTTTTTTAAACAGTATTTTGTTTTTCCAGTCACCTGCAAAGAAAGTTTTGGACATTCCCCTTTGCAAAACCTCCTGTTCCAAGTCTTTCTCCCTCCCTTCCCCAAGGTAGCAACCCATCCCATATAAGGCTAAACTCGTGCAGTTCTTGTAGCACATTTCCATATTCATGGTGTGCAAGAAAAGTCAGGTCAGAAGGGGGGAGGAAGCCATGAGAAAGAAGAATCGAACAAACAAATGAACGGTGACAACAAGGAGATGAGAGTGCCCTGCTGGGGTCCCCGCAGCAGTCTCCACAGCTGTCTCTGGCTGGGGCTGCAGGTTCCCGCACAAGCCTAGTGGGACCGTGCTCCTTGCTTAGGGGGCCAGGGCTGCTTGGGGCCATCTTTGAAGTCCTGGTGTCCGGCCCCTAGTGGGGACTTGCTCAGTGGTCACTGAAGGGGCCGTGGTCGCTCCCCTGTATCTGCCCTGGCCAGAGCCCTCTGGGGGATCGTTCTCAGGTGACACACCTGATTTTAGAGGGGACTCTGGTGAAATGGAGCCTTCTGGGCAGAGGGCCCCAGAACGGGGAGGAGGAAGAGGCGCTTCGGGACTTGACCACATAGGGATTAGTGAGAGGAAGACTGCTGGGGCTGTCTGCAGAGTGCAGCAAGGAGGCAGATCTGGGCTCGGAGAGGGAAACCTTGGGCTGCCAGCTGCTGCAGACTCATCTGTCTGAACGCAGACCCCTCTCAGATACTTACTGGGAGACCCTGGCCAAGCCCCTCAACTTCATTTGCCTCGGTTTCCTCATCTGTAACGGAAGGAAAGGGCCAACTCGCCCAGTGTCTTTGCCAAGAAGACCCCCACTGGGGTCCTTGGTGGTCATCAGCAGCACAGTTGCTCCTCCCTCCTGAGGACTTCGGGAAGGGGCTACAGGCTGGGGCCAGTGTCTCGCTAGGGGCGGTCCGATCCTCTCCGGGACCCTAATCCGTTCTGAGCTGGGGGCTGCGGGGTCTGTTCCCACGGGGGAGTTTGCAGCAGAACGTGGCTCTCTGCAAAGAGGAAGAAGGGAGGTTTTTCTCTGACTGGCTTAACTTGACCCCGGGAACTCCTCTGGTGTCTTAAGTGACTGACCTGAGGTAATAGGGCCGGAGATTTCTGGTTGGAGGGAACTTTGAGGTCAGTGACTCCTACCCTCTCATTTTGGAAATGAGGATACGGAAACCCAAAGAGCAAGTGATGGCCCGGGATTACAGCTCTCTGAAATGGGGTTTGAACCCAGGTCCTCCAGTCAGTCCTCCAGAAAGATTTTATTAAGTGCTGCTGTGTTCTGAGCACTCTCTGTCCCGGGCTGCACTGGCCCAAGTGTGGCCCTGGGGGAGGGCAGGAAGTGGTTCCAGACCGCTGAGGTTCCTCCTACTGCAGAGACCTTCCTGAGAGTCTTGGGCTCGCCGCTTCTTCATCTGGTTCCAGAGGACAGTGGTTAGAGCGCTGGGCCTGGAGTCAGAAAGACCTGAATTCAAATCTAGCCATGGAAATTATTGGCTGTCTCTCAGGGTTGTGAGGATCAAATGAGATATTTGTTAAATGCTTAGCACAGTGCCTGCCATGTTTGTTTCCTTCCTTCCTTCCTTCCTTCCTTCTTTCCTTCCTTCCCTCCCTTTCTTCCTCTTTTTCTTCCTTTTCTTTTTTCTTTCTTTCTCCTTTGCTCCTTCTTCCTTTCTTTCTCTTTCATTCTTTTTTCTTTCTTTCTTTCTTTCCTTTTTTCTTTCTCTCTCTTTTTCTTCCTTCCTTTCTTCCCTCCTTTCCTTTCCTTCCTCTTTCTTTTTCTCTCTCTTTCTCTCTCTTCTTTTTGTCTCTTGTTTCTCTCTCTCTCTCTTTCTTTCTCTTCCTCCTGCCTTCTCCCTCTGTCTTTCCTTTCTTTTTCTCTTCTTTCTTTGCCTCCCTTTCCTCCTCCCCTTCCCCTCTCCTTTTTTCCCCTCTTTCCCTCTCTCCCATGGAATCCATCCTTGTCCTTCCTGTTTGAATTATTTCCCTGAAAAGTGGTGTTGCTGTTTCAAAGCCCTGATGACCATTTCTGCATCTGTTGCCTAAAAATATGTCCGAGGAAGCAGTCGCTTGGAGAGCCAGAGCTGCCTGACCAGACTGGGGCCTCTTCAGTCCCCCTGCCCCAGGCATTCTGGCCAAGGAGTGACCTGGGACCTTGAGGGAGTTAATTAAGCCTGCGCTGCATTTTTAGCCTCTGCTCAGCTTCCCCATTCTCCCCGGGAGGGGCCAAGCAGGGAAAAGAAAGTTAGCAGCAGACCCGGGGCGTGAAGAGAACACTGGACGGGAGGTCCAAGAGGTACGCGAGGTACGCAGGGGGCAGGAGGGGTCAGAGCCAGCAGCCGGGGGTCGGGAAGCAGGCAGGGGACTGGAAGAGAGGGCATGAGGGGGCAGTGGTAGAGGGTATGGGAAGGAGAGGAGGGGAAGAAGAGGAGAAGAGAGAGATGGAAGGGAGAAGAGAGAGGGAGAGGAAGAGGAGGAGAAGAGAAGGGGAAAAGAGAGGAGAAGGTGAGAGAGAGGAGAGGAGGAAAAGAGGGAAGAAGGGGAGAGAGAGGGGAGCAGAGGAGAGGAGGGGAGGGATGGAGAAAAATGAGGAAAGGAATCATGGGAGGAATGAATGAGAGGAATGAACTTGGAAGGGAGGATCGGAGGGGAGGGAGCCCGGGGTGCTGGGAGGGTGAGCAGTCAGGGTCACGCCTTTCCCCCTGCCCTCGGGCAGAAGGTCTTTTGGCTGGTGTCCAGGAGAAGCTGTCCTTTCTCTCTTTGTAGAGTTGGGAGCTGTTTAGCCTTGGGAGGGTTAGGGGAGGGTGTGGAACAAGGGGTGGGCCTGGAGTTTGGTGCTTGTTCAGGGGCTGGGGGCTGCAGCCCCAGATTACCCACCACACGGGGCAGATAATTGACTGTCTTTGGGGTGTCATCAGAGTAACTTTGAACCTGTGCTGGGCTGAACCTGGCTTTGCCCTTCTCCTCACCCTCTCCAACATGCCATGCCAGGTTCCCTCTGTCAAGAAGGGCCCCTCCAGCTTGCACTGTCCCCCCTTCTTCCTCTCCTCCCTGGCCCACAAGTACCCTCAGACCAGCAGGCCCCCTCAGGCCAGCATGGACCCTCAGGCCAGCAGGCCCCCTCGGGCCAGCATGTCCCCTCTATCCAGCAAATCCCCTCAGGCCGGCAGGTCCCATCTGTCCAGCAGGTCCCCTCAGACCAGCAAGTCCCCTCAGGCCAGCAGGTCCTCTCAGGCCAGCATGGCCCCCTCAGGCCAGCAGGTCCCCTCTATCCAGCAGGTCCCCTCTGCCCAGCAGGTCCCCTCTGTCCAGCAGGTCCCCTTAGGCCAGCAGGTCCCCTCTGCCCAGCAGGCCCCCTCAGGCCAGCAGGTCCCCTCTGTCCAGCAGGTCCTGTTAGGCCAGCAGGTCCCCTCTGTCCAGCAGGTCCTCTTAGGCCAGCAGGTCCCCTCTGTCCAGCAGGTCCCCTCTGTCCAGCAGGTCCCCTCTGCCCAGCAGGTCCCCTCTGTCCAGCAGGTCCCCTCTGCCCAGCAGGTCCCCTCGGGCCAGCAGGCCCCCTCGGGCCAGCAGGTCCCCTCTGCCCAGCAGGTCCTCTCGGGCCAGCAGGCTCCCTCTGCCCAGCAGGCCCCCTCGGGCCAGCAGGTCCCCTCGGGCCAGCATGTCCCCTCTATCCAGCAAGTCCCCTCAGGCCAGCAGGTCCTCTCAGGCCAGCATGGCCCCCTCAGGCCAGCAGGTCCCCTCTATCCAGCAGGTCCTGTTAGGCCAGCAGGTCCCCTCTGTCCAGCAGGTCCCCTTAGGCCAGCAGGTCCCCTCTGCCCAGCAGGCCCCCTCAGGCCAGCAGGTCCCCTCTGTCCAGCAGGTCCTGTTAGGCCAGCAGGTCCCCTCTGTCCAGCAGGTCCTGTTAGGCCAGCAGGTCCCCTCTGTCCAGCAGGTCCCCTCTGTCCAGCAGGTCCCCTCTGCCCAGCAGGTCCCCTCTGTCCAGCAGGTCCCCTCTGCCCAGCAGGTCCCCTCTGTCCAGCAGGTCCCCTCTGCCCAGCAGGTCCCCTCGGGCCAGCAGGCCCCCTCGGGCCAGCAGGTCCCCTCTGCCCAGCAGGCCCCCTCGGGCCAGCAGGCCCCCTCTGCCCAGCAGGCCCCCTCGGGCCAGCAGGTCCCCTCGGGCCAGCATGTCCCCTCTATCCAGCAAGTCCCCTCAGGCCAGCAGGTCCTCTCAGGCCAGCATGGCCCCCTCAGGCCAGCAGGTCCCCTCTATCCAGCAGGTCCTGTTAGGCCAGCAGGTCCCCTCTGTCCAGCAGGTCCCCTTAGGCCAGCAGGTCCCCTCTGCCCAGCAGGCCCCCTCAGGCCAGCAGGTCCCCTCTGTCCAGCAGGTCCTGTTAGGCCAGCAGGTCCCCTCTGTCCAGCAGGTCCTGTTAGGCCAGCAGGTCCCCTCTGTCCAGCAGGTCCCCTCTGTCCAGCAGGTCCCCTCTGCCCAGCAGGTCCCCTCTGTCCAGCAGGTCCCCTCTGCCCAGCAGGTCCCCTTTGCCCAGCAGGCCCCCTCGGGCCAGCAGGTCCCCTCTGCCCAGCAGGTCCCCTCGGGCCAGCAGGCCCCCTCTGCCCAGCAGGCCCCCTCGGGCCAGCAGGTCCCCTTTGCCCAGCAGGTCCCCTCAGACCAGCAGGCCCCCTCAGGCCAGCGCAGTCCCCTTCCTGGGGTTAGACTGGCCTGCCTGGGAAGGGGAGGTTGGCAGGTAAGCAGGGTGGGATGAAGCGAGCCCTGCTTGGGCAGAGTCCCCAGGACGGGTGGGGGGGCCAGGCCGGCTTGGGCAGCCCAGTCTCCTTAGCCAAAAGCACCATTGAGATAAGCTCAGCCTCCAAGGCTCCGAGTGCAGAGCGGAAATTCTTGGCGATGCCCTGGGCTCTTATCTCAGCTGCAAAGCTGGGAAAGGTTGCGACCTCTGGTTTCCCCAGGCTGGGCTGCGGAGGGGCTCCGGGCCAAGCCTCCTGGGAAGAAAGCCGGTCTGTTGCTGCCCCTGCCCCGCATTCCTCCTGAGCTGAAGGGCCCAGAACGCAGGTGAAAGCCCCCCCGGGCCCCGGGCCCAGTCCTTCCATCGGGGCCGGCCTCAGCTTCTGGCTGGAGAATTGGGGCCTCTCCCCCAGCCTCCCCAGCTTCACCTCCCTCTCCAGGGGCTCAGCTTCCCTGATTGGAGGCCTTGTGAATTTCCCGTGGCCTCTCGGGTAACCCCGTACCCCAACTCTTACTTTAATAAAACCCCCATTACCCAAAGACTCGTACTTTCGGGCTGAATAATACGGACCATGTGCAAGCACTTTGCAAATTAAAAGCACCATAAACCTTAGCTATTATTGTTGTTGCTGTTAGCTCAAGGTTCTTGAAGGGAAAAAATATGGGGCCTTGAGTCAGAGTGTTGGACTGAGACCCTGGGAGACGTGTGCCGCGTTTGGGTAGGACTGGGGGTGGGGGCCGGAGCCGGACGGATTCCTGACGGGACAGCTCAGAAAGGGCGCGGGCTCCGAGGACCGAGGCGCGCTCGGAAGGAGCCCTGTGGCCCGCTGGACGGACCAGAAGACTTTGCAGGAAGGTGCCCTTCTCCCATTTGTAGGTAACGTGCAGGACTGGGGCAGCTAACAGCACGCTGGGTCCCCAGCCAGGAGCTGACAAGATCTTGGCAGGCCAGACTATTGGGAAGAATTAGAAAAATTTTGTAGCATAAATACGGACTCTTAAGCTTGGTTTGGGGAAAAATATCCTCTTTAACATATATTTTAACATGTTTAACATATATCAGGTTGCTTGCCATCTAAGGTCAGGGGAAGGAGGGGAAAATTTGGACACAAAGTTTTGTGGGGATCTGTGTTGAAAAATGATTCCTGCATGTTTTAAAAATAAAATGCTTTAATTAAAAAGAAAAAAGAAAAAAAATCCTCTTCATAGCAGTTTATTGGAAAAAAAGAAAAGGGGATTTGAGGAGAGTGCGAGTTTAATCTATCAGCAGCGCGATAGGGCAGCCAAGAGAGGGTCACAGTGGGGGAAGCAGGGGATTTGCCCGCAGGAAGATGGAGTTCAAGTTCTGTCCCTGACTCTGCTCGGTGACCATGACGCTTCTGTAACCTGGAAGTTGGAGCATCTGCGGGCCCTTCCCCATGGCTGGCATGGGGTTCCGTGGGGTTTGGGAGCCTTTTGCAGCCCTTGACGCCTTGGAAATGTCCCTCCTTCCTTATGTTAATAGCAAGGTTCGGGCAGGCTGGGGCTGCATTGAGAGACGGCTGAGGCCCTGGCCGAGGGGGTGGGGGCAGAGTTTTTCCCAGCAGGCCGCCCAGCAGCTGGGGGGAGGGGGGGCTGAGCAGTTGCCATCCCAGGGTGTCAGTTTAGAAGGCAGCGCACTGTGGGATTAATGCAGCATGCGGGGAGAGGGAGAGAGCGCCCGTCTGTGGGCCAGTCCCAGGCTTTCGTGGGACCCGAGCTTGTTGGGACGTCTCCTAGCGCTTGGTTCTCCAGAGCGTGGCTGCAGGACCCCGTTCTCCTGCCTCCTTTTACGCAGGGTGCAGGGGGGATCACAGAAAAGTGAACTCCCAACAGCTCTGGCGGGCTGGGGATTCCCCCGCACTGGGGGCCTTCAGGTGAATTAGAGAAGGGGCTGCTGTTCGGGGGGAGGTTGGGCTAGAGGGCCTCAGAGAGACCCTTCCTTCCCTGAGATCTGGGACTTCCTGCTGGGGCTGGAGCCGCTGTGCCCTGCTGCTGCTGCTGCTAAAAATGGGGCTCCTCTGCACAGCCTTGTAAACAGCCACTCACCAGGCAAATTATATACTGCAGGGTTAACATAGTGTGTCAGTGTGGAGCACAGTGCCTGGCAGGCAACAAACCTTAATAAACCTTAATAAACCTTCCTTTCTTCCTTCCTTTCTTCCTATCTTCCTCTCTCCCTTCCTTCCTCTCTCCCTCCCTCTTTCTTTTCCTTCCTTTCTCCCTCCCTCTCTCTCTTCCTTCCTTCCTTTCTTCCTATCTTCCTCTCTCCCTTCCTTCCTTTCTCCCTCCCTCTCTCTCTTCCTTCCTTCCTTTCTTCCTATCTTCCTCTCTCCCTTCCTTCCTTTTTCCCTCCCTCTTCTCTTCCTTCCTTTCTCCCTCCCTCTCTCTCTTCCTTCCTTCTCTCCTTCCTCCCTTCCTCCCTTCCTTCTTTCTCTCCTTCTTCCTTCTTCTTTCTTCCCTCCCTTCCTTCCTTCATATCTCCCTCCCTTCCTTCCTTCCTATCTCCCTTCCTTCCTTCCTTCCTTCCTCCTCCCTCCCTCCCTTCCTTCCTTCCTTCCCTCTCTCCTTCCTTCCTTTTTTTTCTTTCCCTTGCTCCCTCCCTTCCTCTCTTCCTCCTCCCTCCTTCCTCCCTTCCTTCCTTCCTTCCTTCCTTCCTTCCTTCTTCCTTCCTTTCCTGAAAGAGAAAGGAGAAAGATATCTTTTCTTTCCCCTCCCCGCCCCAAGCTCTCATCAACTGTCTTCTTTTTTTTTTTATTATTAACAAATTTTACTCCTTCGAAACTTTTAGTTTGGCAGGCTGGTGAAACCATTTACTGGACTGGTAGGTTTTATGTTCTTTTTGTAAGTTTGGCTGCTGGGGTCAGCTCTGCTCAGGGCTTTGGAACAGTTACAAGTCATTTTAATAACATGAGTCTGTTACGGGAAATTGTTTGCTCAGCCTTGCTCAGACACTGGGGACTCTACTGTACTTGGGTGTTTGGGAATCACTTAATCCAACCCCAAGTCCTTTCTTGACCCCCTCCTTGACTCATTAGTTTACAGAGACTTTTATTGCTCCAAGTGCAGTCTAATTAACTGTGACTAAAATTCCCCGTCTAATTTTTTTTCCTTCTAAAAGGCATTTCCTAAATTCATTGTGGTTTTCTTCATAACAACAACAAGTTGATTCCCCGGATTCAGGAGGACCTTGGCTTTGGAAATTGTGAAATCCCCAGGAACATGGGGATAGATTTTTGTCCTATGCATGAGATCCATTGATTTAAAAGATATCTTTTCTTCCCCCACCCCCAAGCTCTCATCAACTGTCTTCTTTTTTTTATTATTAACAAAGACAGATCTGGTCTTCTGCTATCATACAAAATCTGAGGGCATCTGCCTCGTTTTTTGAATGATAATCATTTTCTAACTTCGTCCACCAGCTAGGAGTTGGTTGCTAAGCAGAAGCCATGTTAGGGTACCAAGTCAGGAAGCAATAGCAATAAGGAGTTGTTGGATCCAAGACCCTGCTGCAAAACAGTGGGAAAGGAAGAAAAAACTAGTCTTTTTCCTTTTTTTTTTTTCTGGTCTCAGACTCTGGATATGAAGGGAATTTGTCTTTTCCTTTTCTGGTCTCTTAGCACTAGATCCTCCCTGTATACATTTATATTTTAATTTGTATTTTGTTTATCTCTGCCCTTATCTTATCTTCCTCCTAGGGCAAGGACTAAGGCTTATTTATCTTTAAATGGCTCCCAGCTTCCTTGCTTGTGCTTGGGCACATCACAAATGTTTGTGGAGTAAATGAATTGGTGGCTGTTTCCCCTGCTAGCTGCTGTCAGGAAGTAAGTGCCTCAAAGCTGGAAACAATGAGCCTGGGAGTCTTAAATAGGAGCATACTCCTTCCTCAGCCTTTTTTAAGGTTCAGTTTAGATGCTACTACTTTTTTGGGACAATTTTTTCCTGCTCTCCTGCCTTATTAGTGTTCTTCTCTCTCTTTCCATCATCTTGAAATTTCTTGGTTTATTTAGCTTGGGGATTCTTTCAAAAGAATGTTATCTCCTCAGCCAATCCCACTGCTAAAGTTCCCCCCCTCCCTGGAACTCTGGTTGCTTGATGAGTAGCATGGAGAATAAACTGAATCTTGGGCGGGAGAATCAAGCCTTCCCTATCTCAAGTACTTTGGGAAAATGTATATGGCAAAAGTCCTGAGTTGAAGTCAAAAGAACTGAATTTGACACAAAATTCTCCTTTCTACATGTATGATCTTGAGCATGTCACTTAACTTCCTGGACCTCAAGTTTTCTCTTCTGTAAAATCATAGGACTAATTGACCTTTAACAGGCCCCTTCTTTCTTTAAATCCTCTGATCCTTGCACATTGCAAGCATTTAATAAATGTTCGTAGAAGTTCACAGAACTGACCCGTTACCACTTCTTGGCCAGCATTGGTTCATGTCAGGAAGCACTGAGGTGCTGTGTCCAGGGATTAGGGAGTTAATATCCTCTCGGCTAAAGGGATCATCCATCGATGTTTTGAACCCATGGAATGTCCAGTGATCTGGTTCATGAGAAAACCTAGACTACTTTCCACTTTGTTTGGGTCAGAAGATTCACAGACTTTTTTCTGCTCTTTAAAAATAGTTGCTATCTTGTTATCATCTTCCTTTTGGAATTATCTACCTCTCCACCCATCAAGCCACGCTTTGTAAGGAAGATTTAAAAAGAAAAGAAAAAATAGTTCAGCAAATGAACCAGTATATCAACTATATGAAAGTTCCCCCCGTGAAGATTGGAGGAAGATACACTTTGTTTCATCACTAGAGCCAGGTTTGGTTACTACAATTACACAATATTCAGATCTATTTCCCCTTTTCCATTTATTTTGTAATAGTCATTATGTATATTGTTTTCCTGGATCTGCTTATTTCACTCTACACCAGTTTTTGTAAGCCTTCCCATGGTTATCTGAATTACTGTTTTTTTTTTTTTTAACAATACTACATTCTGTTCCAGTCACGAACCAGTTTGTTCCCTGCAAAGGACAGCTATCTAATTGACAGATATCCAATTCTTTTCTAAAATCTACTGGTCAACAAACCTCTTACAGGATGGGTCCTGTGCTAGGCACTAGTAACACAGATATAACAAATGAAATAATTCCTAACCTCAAGGAGCTTCCAGTACAACAGGAAAGACAATTGGTACATCTGTAAATAAGTACAGAACACATCTAAAGAGGATGTGGCTGAAGTGGATAAATGCAAGATGGTTGGAGAGAGGGCACCAATAATAAAGACTTCATGTAGCACTTGGGCAGAGATTTGAAGGAAATTTGTGATTTTGGGAATGTAAAGGGAGAGCATTCCAGACATGGGAGACAACCAATTCAAAAACATGCATTGCCATGTATAAGAGCACCAGTTTGACTGGACTGCAGGATGTGCAGAGGGAGTGATACAATATGGCTATGAATGTAGGTTGGATTCAGGTTATAAATGGTCTTAAATGCCAGACAGAAGAGTTTGTTTTTGACCCTAAAGAAAATAGGGAGCCATGTGTCTTAGAGAGAAGGAGAGGGATGCAAGAAATGATGTAACTGTAAGAAGTCAGTTTGGATATCCTGCTAATTGTATTTGTAGGCTAAGGAAGATTATGATGACTGGAGGATTTTAAATATGGGGGATTGGAATGGATGGAGGGGCCCCAAAATTGAGAAGTTGGGGAAAAGAAGGGTGGGGTTTGGGAGTGTTTTGGACATGTTGTGTTTGAAATGCTCATGGAATATTTAATTTGTTGTGACCAGAAGGTGGCTGGGATTGTAGAACTGAATCTCAGAAGAGAAACTAGAGCCAGAGATGATTAATTAAACCAGTAAGACATGATAAAGTCACCTAGAGAGGGAAAAGGACTCTGGATAGACCTGCTGTACTTTTTTCCCTAAAATATAGCTTTTCTCATCTCATTCCCATATTCAGGAATCTTAATGATTCGCTGCATGTCTACAGAGTCAAGTCCAAGATTCATCATTTTGCCATTCAAGCCCCTCTCTGAACTCCCCTCATCATGTTTTTCCAATCTTACCTTTTTCCTGTTGCCTCCAAGCAAGCCATACCTACTTTAATGCCTAAAGTGCTGCTACTTCCACCTGCAATTTACTTTTGTTTTTCTTGGATATTAATTTAGTATAGTTTTCTTTTTCTTACTTATCTCCTACAGTGGCAGCTAGGTAACAGAGCAGACAACATGCTAGGCCCAAAGTAGGAAGACCTGACTTCAACTTAGTAGCTATGGGCCTTTGTCTCAGTTTCCTTAACTGAAAAAAATTGTTGTGAGGATCAAATTAATTAAGGCACTTAGCCCAGGGCCTAGAACATAATAGGCATTTAATAAGTGCTTGTTTCCTTCCTTTCCCTTCCCCCTTCAAAGTGACTTAACAGAAGGCCAGTATGGGAAAGATGCAGTAAATATTTTAAAAATGAATTAATTGGATTATCCAGAGAGTTACTGAAAAGAAATTAGGAGAAGTTGTAGATCTAGAAATGACAGATACGGCATTTTTGATGTGGCCAGGATGCCCACAGGCCCTGCGCTCTGGGGATGCAGAAGCTGGGGCTCGGAGAGAGGAGCAGAGATGGCTCCAGAATCTTGGGGAGGGGGGTCCCCTGTGCTGTTTTGGAGACTCCTTCCACCCTCCCCATCCTGGGGAAGGGATCATTCCTGAGGGCTGGTCACTCTGTCCATGGAGACCTGGCTGCTCAGTGTGGAAATGGACTGGAATTACCACGAGAGACGTTCCGATTATCCTGGAAAGTCGGTCGAGCATTGGACTAGTTAACAGAGTGAGAATCACTGGAAATCTTTAAAAACAGGTTAAAGTGAAAAAGCAGATCTGCACTCCCCCCCTCCTTCCCACTTTTCCCCCATTCCCCAGCAACAACAAAGGATAGAGCAAGATCAGAAGGACTTGGAAAGGTTTGAAAAATGTGGATTTGGGCTCTTTTTTTTCTTTTAATTAAAAGAATCCAAACTCAGGATTTAAAAAAAGTTAAAGCCCCTTTTTTCTTAAAGAGAAAGGCTGGTGGCTGAAGGCTCTTTGGGGGTTTGAGCTTTGCCTCTGGCTCTGTGGGGATGGCCCGGCAATGTCATTTTTCTGCGCCTCGGTTTACCCATCGGCACACCAGGCGTAGGAGGGTGTTTGGTGCCGCCCCGGGAGGGGCACAAGGATCTGCGGGGGAACCTTGGGGACACGTCAGCCGTTCTGGCCCCAGCAGGGGCTTTGGGGTGGGGGGTGCGGTCCGGGGAGGCCCCTGGAGGGGGTTCGCCTAGGAAGGGCTCTGGGGCTGCCTGGCCGGGCCCAGAGGAGGAGGGTGCTCCGGAGGCCTTGCCTGTGCCAGCTTTGGGAAGGGGGATAGGGCTGGGGAGGGGAAGGGAACAGGGCTTGTGGACAAGAGGGCCAAGATCTGTTTGGAGCCATCCAGCTGCAGACGGCAGCATGACTCATGGGGCTGAGGGGCCTGAGGGGGAGAGAGTCACTTTATTTGGTTCACAGGAATCTTTTTTCTTTTCTTGTCTGTGCTTGTGTGTGTGTGTGTGTGTCCCTTCTTCCTGCCCCTCTCCCTTCCCTTCTCCCCTCCCCCCCACCCTCATCCTCCTCTGCAGGAGATGTGCCCAAAGAGAATCCATATGAGGATGTGGACTTAAAGGGCCGGCGGGCAGGACGCAAGTCCCAGCAGCTGTCCGAGAACTCCCTAGACGCTTTGCACAGGATGTGGACTCCCCAGGAGAGGAAGTACAGCAACCCGCCCCCCCAGGTAACGGCCCCCCGGCGGGCCCCTCCCCCTGACCCGGGGGTCTTTGCGGGCCGGGTCTGTCGGGGGCGGCTCCGTGCGCCCGGACTCGGGCTTGGAGCTGGTCCTGGAAGGGGCTCCCACTCCTCGCCTGCGAGGGCTCCGGTGCTGACACGGCTGCTGGGAAAGCTTGTTTATTCGTCTGCCTGTTTGGTCCTCGCCGCCCCCGCCTCCTGAGTGGACATGCCTCTGGTCAGAGAATTTGCATTCAGAGGCTCGACCAGAAATGACCTCAGCCATGAGCGGGGGAGAGAGGGGGACTGGCAGCAGCCCAATATTTAACAGAGGGGAGGGGGCTGCCTGCCTACCAAGGGGAGGGGAAGCCCAAGGGTCCTACATCTATAATGCTGGAGGTTGGGGGGTGATTGCTTTGTCTCTCTGGGACAGCCGGGGTAGGAAATGGGAGGAAGCAGCCCTGGAGTTAGGAGGAGCCGAGTTCAAGTTTGGCCCCAGACACTTAACTAACTGTGTGACCCTGGGCAAGTCACTTAACCCCAATTGCCTCAGCCAAAAGAAAGAAAGAAAGGTGATGGGCAGAAGAGAAGGTGGTTTCAGAGGCATTTGCTTCCACCAGTGTCTGCTCTCTGAGTGCGACGCATTAACCACCTGCCGTTACTCGTGCTCTCTTGGGGCTTCTCCAGGGCGATCCCGCTGCTGGCCAGTTGTGGCCAGTCTCCCCAGTGAAATAGAGGCCTGCAGCAGGCCGCCAGGGCAGCTCTCCAGGCCGTCTCTTAAGGAGCAGAAAGTTTCCGCCTGAGTTGGGGGGAGGAGTGCCCGCAGAGGAGAAGTGACAGATCTCTGAAGTGTCCGGGTCTCAGTGCAGAGGGCTGTGCTCTCTCCGGGGGGAGATTCAGGAGTTAGAGGTGACTCAGTCCCAGGAGCTTACCTCCATCTATTTTCTGTTTTCCTACTTCCTCAAGTTCTCTTGACCCTCTGTCAGTTTTTCACTGGAAAAAAAATAAAAGAGGATGCCTGCGGGCCATATACGACTCAGTTTTAAAATTAATGTTACTGATGTCTTACTGTATTTTTATTTATTTTGTTAAATATTTCCCGATTCCATTTTTATTATTATTTCCTGATTACATTTTAACCTGATTCTGGTTGCACTAGACAGAGTCCTGGGCCACATGTTTGCCACCGCTACTCCACGCTAGTGGAAGAGACTCTTTCCCAGGATACTCCTAAAACAATGTCTAACCCCAGATTATTTCTCTTGGCTTTGGGATGACGGATGCGATCGATTTTTCTGTAGATTGATTGCCCGGTATCTTCTGCCTGGGCTGATCTTCGGATCGGTGTTCGTTCCTTGACCGACTAGTTTCGTGAAGGCTGTAGGAGGGAGCCTGGCTGGGCAGTGAGGGGGCTGAGCCAATATTCGGTTCCGGTTCTTGGTTACGGTTCACCCAGGGTGCAGCGAATGCCCTGGAGCCTAAAGCAGCTTAGCTGACCTTAGTATACATTTGGGGGGACCTTTTTCCTGGACCGGGGTGGATGTGGAGAAGCTGAAGGACAAACATAGCGAGTGTGAGCTCTCTTCCTGGAGGTTTTCAGCAGAGAGCTGGGGGTATGGCAGAGGGGAATCCTAGGTGGGCTCATAGTTAGCCCACGTCCCCTTTGGGACCCCAGGAGAGGGTCCAGGCAAACTCCAGCAGGGTGGACAGCTACTGAGCCTGAAGGCTTCTCTCCTGCAGAGCTTCTGTGCTAGCCTTCGGAGGGGATAAGGGGCCAGGGCTTGGGAGGAGACTAGGAAGGGCGGGGGGAACCTCCCTTTCCTGCCTTCCTTATCTGAAGATGCTTCCTTAGCCTGCGAGCTTTTGTTGTGTCCCAAAGCATAGGAGAAGCCTCCTACTTGTTCTCTCTGTGTCTGTGTTTCTTTGTCTCTCTCACTTTAGTCAGGACACATTCACCAGGACATATGTGTAATGCACTGCCTTCTGAGTCTTGTTATCTGTACTAATAATGATGTCTTCCTCCCTTCCCTTATTTATTTATTTTATAGCATTTTAAAAATTTTGAGCATCAGATTCTCTCCCTTTGTCCAGCTGCCCCTCCTCCATGTCCCCCTCCCTCCTAAGGTGAGCGGAAGGTTTTCCGAGCCTTTGCCTTCCCCTTTACTGTATCAGTGGTTCTGTTCCCGCCAAGAGCCTTGGTTCCCGACCAAGGGAGAGGCTGCTTTTGTGTCCCAGGGCCCCGTGGACGGGCCAGTCTGTTCTCTGACAGCTGAGAGCTCGGAAGAGAGAGGGGGCAAGAGAGCGGCCGTCAGGCCCCAGGAGGGAGCTGCGGGGAGCCTGTGATGAGCCCCCTCCCCTGTTCCCTCTCCCCCCCACAGCTCTCCCTGAAATCCGGCACTCAGTCCTTGCGCGTCGGGAATTGGTCCGAGAGGAAGGGCCACCGGTTGCCACGGTTACCCAAGAGACACAGCCACGATGACATGCTGCTGTTGGCCCAGCTGAGCTTGCCTTCCTCGCCGTCCAGCCTTAACGAAGACAGCCTGAGCACCACCAGCGAGCTGCTCTCCAGCCGCCGTGCCCGCCGAATCCCCAAGGTAGCCTCGGTGGCAGGGAGGGCTGGGCACTCGCCTCGCTGCCAGGAAGCATCTCGCCCATCCGGCCCGGCCCCCCGCGGCCCGGCGCCACCGAGGCTCTAGAGCCAAGAAAAGGAGCCGGCCTCTGGCTTTGGGAAGAGCCCAGTCTGCTGGGGAGACACGCTCCCCACCCCTGGGGGGCTTCCAACTGATGGAAAAGATATGGCGCTCACTGTCAGGGAGGGGCCCATCTGAAAGGAAGGATCCTCTTCCTCCTCTCGTGGAACCCCCTCTGGGAGCTTCCTGCTCAGGCGCCGAGCCGCTCTCTGTCCCTGCCTTCCACTCCCAGTCCAGTAGCAAAGACTCGATTCCTCCCCTTAAGGAGCTTCCAGTCTGATGAGAGAGAGACACACAGGAAACCATTTCTCCGTGTGTTTGCGTTCAGATTCGCCTCCAGGATCACAGGCACCAATAAGGCAACAAACATTTATTTAGCAGCAAATATGTGCAGGGAACTAACTGTGCTAAGGGCCGGCGGGCAGCCTGGCTGCCCAGGTGCTCACGTTCTGTCAGGGAGACATAGAAATGAGAGAGTTTCAATTTCTAATCCCAGATTCTGGGCTGGAGAAGCGGCAGCAGGGAGCTCAAGGAAGGCTTCATTTGGCAGGGAGGATGAAGGCCGGGTTGGGAAGGACTCCCTTTTGCACCATCTCTGGAACTCGCCCCCTTCTCTCTTCTCTGATGAGGGTGCAGACCGTCACCGGCTCACGCTTGGATTATTGCTGTTGGGGGGCCTTCCTGCCTCAAGCTCTCCCCACTCCAATCCGTTCCCCAGTCAGCTGCTAACAGGATTTTCCGAAAGCACAGCTCCCAGCACGGCCCCCTTGTCTCCCTCATAATAAAACCCCACAGGCTCCCCTTTGCTTCCGGGTCCCTTACAAAATGCTCTGTTTGGCATTCAAAGCCCCTCCTTTCACCTTCTGTCCCTCTTCTTCTCACGGGATGTTGCTGCCTTTCACAAGGTGATCCATCTCATAGCTCTGGGCGTTTTCTCCCACTAACCACTTGCCTCTCCCTCCTCCACTCTGACCACTGACCCATTTTAAGTCCCAAGGAAAACCCATCTTGTGCTGGAAACTTTTCTCTCCCCTCTGAATTCCTGTGCTTTCTCTCCCTTCATCATTTCTTATTTATCCTGCATATAGCTTGCTTTGTATACTTTTGTTTGCATGTTGTCTTTATGTTTTAAGCTCCTTGAGAGCAGAGAGTTCTTTGCCTCTTTTTTGTATCCCTAATGCTTAGGACAGTGCCTGGTGCATAATTGGTGCTTAATAAGTGTTTATTGATTGATTGATTGACTTAAAAAAAAACGAACCAAAGAGTTTTAAGTCTTTTGCCTCTTTTTTGTATCCCTAGTGCTTAGTACAGTGCCTGGTGCATAGTTGGTGCTTAATAAATGTTGATTGATTGATTGACTTTTAAAAAACAAACTAAAGAGTTTTAAGTCTCTTCTCTCTTTTTTGTATCCCTAGTGCTTAGTACAGTGCCTGGTGCATAGTTGGTGCTTAATAAATGTTGATTGATTGATTGATTGATTGACTTTTAAAAAACAAACTAAAGAGTTTTAAGTCTCTTCCCTCTTTTTTGTATCCCTCGTGCTTAGGACAGTGCCTGGTGCATAATTGGTGCTTAATAAGTGTTGATTGATTGATTGACTTTTAAAAAACAAACCAAGGAATTTATTTTTGATCTGAAAGACCAAAAGTAGCTATTGGGATTTCTTGAGCAGGGGGGCAATGTAGTCACATCTTCACTTTAGGAAAATTATTTCAGCCCCTCTGCGGAGGATTGATAGGTAGGCGTGGGGACATAGGCAGGAAGTCCAAGGAGGAAGCTAGATGAGAGTTACTGGGGGCTTCACCTAAGGCCGTGGCTTTGTGAGTAGAGAAGAGATGTCCAGTATTTACTTCTCTGTAGACGCAATTTTCAGACTGGCTTTCCAAGTATGTGTTGTTCTTCTCCCCCACCCCCCACCCCTCACAATGCCCTAGAGCCCCCCGGTGAGGAGGGAGCGGGATTTAACCAACAGGGTATTTTTAGACGGCAAACAATGCTTGGGCATATTGGGAATTTAGATCCTTCCTGTCCAGCCCCTGATGCAGTCAGGAAGAAAAAGGACTGGATTCTTTGTGCCTGTCTTTCTTCCGGGAAGCTGTGGCTGCTGGAGGTGATTGCATTCCCTCAGAGAAGGCCGTAGAGATCCCACAGCTTCTCATCCTGCCCTTTGGCGGGCAGGAGGGCATTAAATTTTTCAGTTTGCGGGCTCGATGCACCCGTAGATGGACGAGTCTGTCTCATCCCTCTGCTCTGCATCATGAATTCACTGAGTCCCTCGTGGTACCCTGGAGCAAGGAGGAAGGAGAAAGTTGGGTTCCCGGGAACTAGTGCCACCTGGGGATGCTCCACCGATGCTTGTGGGGACGTCCCTGCTCCCGCAAACTCCCAGGGGGTCACAGCAGACAGTTCCCTGCTCTGTAAACTGGCCGTTATCAGATTGAGAGGGAGAGCTCTGAGGGCAGTGTTATTTCAGTGGCGAGAGAAGAGTGGACGCCATGAGCGGGGATCAGGGGTCGGGACCACGTCCTGTCCCTGAGTGGCTTAACGATGGGAGGGGCTGCGGGTGATTGCTTGAGCCAGGGTGGTTGTGGGGCCCACTGTGAGGGGCTCGTGCCCAGTGGTCCGTGGCATTATGGGTCAGAAACCTGCGAAGGGAGCGCGCCTTTGCCGGGGAAGGTGGGGATTTGGCGCACTCAGCCCTTCTCGCGTCTCTCCCCCAGCTGGTTCAGAGGATCAATTCCATCTATAACGCCAAGAGGGGCAAGAAGAGGTTAAAGAAGCTGTCCATGTCGAGCATCGAGACGGCGTCCCTGAGAGGTAAGCTGCCAGGGCTCCCGCTGGCATTCAGGACTTAGCTGGGGTTACTGGTGTTTGAGTGACTGCTCCCTGATTCCACCCACTGTCCGGCCTAAGCTGTCCCCTAGGGGAGCGGCCCTGGGCCCTGCCGAGGAGGAGAAGTCGCCTTCGTGCTGCCTGTCAGGGAGCGGTTTTCTCCCGGGAGGATGGGAAATATGAGGCTCAGGCAGTGGGGTCTGCTAGAAATTGGACAGTGGCCCAGTATTCTTTCCAGTACACCCCACTGTCAGAGCCTCATGTCCTCCATGACGTTTTCTGTGAACCTCAGTTTTCTCATGTGTATTTTTGAGGGTGATGATGCTTCTGCACCAATATGACACAATTTTAGCAAAGAAAATACATTATAACTTTAAAAATAAATGCGTATTTATATATATAAGTACTTTTCTGTATAATATATGTATTTTACACATATAAATAAAATGTACAAATAAATATATATATTTATATATGAAGTATATATAATATAAATATCATTTATTTATATGTATATATTACATATGTAAGTAAAATATTAAAAATATAAATAAATGTATATTTACATATACATTTATATATACAAAGTATATGTAATACAAATATTATTTTATATGTATATTACATGTATGAGTAAAATACAAAAATATATAAATGTATGTTTATGTAGGAAATATATAATATAAATATGATTTACCTATATATGAATATTACATATATAAATAAAATACAAAAATATATAAAATAAATGTATATATAATATATAAGAATATATTATACCCCTGGTAATGTAAGTTTATACTTACATTTGCTAAGCACCTACTGTGTGCTAAGCCGTCTCAAACTGGCTCCCAAGAGCCAAGGAGGAGCACTTTAATCTTAGAAATAAGGTTAAACCCTCACTAGCCCTGGTCTGGCTACGACCAACAGAAAGTTACCATGAGCGAGCAAGGCTGGAGGGAGCAAGCTGTCTGTGACCACGGGGCAGCAAGAAGCCAGATGAATGCCGGAAGATTGCTCTTTCTTAACAACCGAGTTAAGTAGCCCCAGATTAAATAAAATTAGTGGGTCAGTGAGCTGTTCACAGACAAGCTCGGACACAGAGTAAGAAGCAGGAACTGAATGCATGTGCAGGAAAGAGTCTGCCTCCCCATCTTGCTGGACCATTCCTTTCCCCCCACATCCCTTCTTAAAACAAGAGGCCTTAGAACACCCCTCTAACCCCTTCTACCCACTCTGCAACACAGTTGAACTTTGATTTAACCTCCATCTTCCTCTGCCCCCACCCCCTTCCCCGAAATATGCCGGCCCACCAACCACCGTGAAGGACGTATATAGAAATTAAAATTACATTACCACCGTTTTCTCCATCATTTTCCAAGTCCTGATTTTGCAGCATTTTTTGCTTATTTCTAAGATGCCAGTGCTCCTCCTTGGCTCTTGGGAGCCAGTTTGAGACGCCTTAGCGCGTAGTAGGTGCTTCACAAATGTTTCTTGACTGACTCACAAGGAAGAGCAGATAGGAGAGTGTGAAGGCCCCTTGGACCTGCTTTGCCAGTGGGGCTTGGAAGCATTGCACTCTGGGAAGGGTGGCGAAGTTTTGTTTCTGTTGCTTTTACAGACGAGAACAGCGAGAGCGAGAGCGACTCCGACGACCGATTTAAAGGTGAGGGGGTGGGTCTGGGAGGGACATTACCTTTTGTTAACGTGTGATGCACGTGGTCGTTCCCACCACCTGAAATCTCCCTCTTCCTTGTCCCTAAAAGTGGCCCTCTGGGGACCATATAGACCCACTGGATTGACAGGGACCCCAGGGACCTTAGAGTAAGTCATTGGTAATTGAAGCAGGATAAAAAAGAGGGGAAGGGGAAGAAACGCGTCCCCGACCGCCTCCCAGCAAGGACTGACTCTCAGGCTTGGAAACCGTTTTCACCCTCGTTAAGAGGGGGGGCGCGACCCCCGTGGGCTCGATGCCCCTCACCGGGTGTGGCCAGGGAGGCTGTAGCTAGGTAGGGAGGAGCCCAGCAGGGCCGAGGGCGGAAGAGAAACCGCAGGGATGGACTGGAGTTAGATTCCAGGTGCTTATCACGTGAGCCTGGCGGACGGCCAGCGCCAGATGGGTGCCTTTGACCATATTTTTGGAGTTTTTATGGAAAAGTATGGCCTCTCTCTAACCCTTCCCCCGCGTGCCCCCGAGTTTCTGCCAGTGGGATTGGAGGGCCAGATGTGCCTGTCAGATTGTGCTGGGAATGTGAAAGGTCAGGAAGGGCGAGGGAGGATCCCAGCCATCCTTTCCTAGTGGCCAGAAGGGAGGCTCGGGCTGCGAGTCAGTCCTTCGGGGCCCCGCTCTTGTTCTCCTCTCCGATGGAAGGGGAGAGTCCCACCGGGGATGCCTGTTTCCCCAAGATCTTACCTCAGCTTTGTTGAAGTTCCTGTGCCCCCCTATTCTCACCCTACTGTGCCCTCAGTGAAAACTAGCTCAGCCCGCTTCATCGTTTGAAGTAACGGGATTTTCTCCCTTTCTTCTTCCCTTTCCTCTTTCTTTTTGCCCTTTCTTGATCCATTCCCTTCGGGGTAATCAAGAAGGACAAGAGCTTGTAGATTGCTAAAGATCTTTCTTCAGCACTAGTGAAAACTACCCACAGTGAGCTACCCAAGCTTCTCTGGACCAACAGCTGGGTCCTGGCTCTGTGAGAGATCAGGGGGTCCCTGAATGGCAGAGTGACGAGGGGATCCCAGGCAGAGATACAGAGCACGGCCCGAGAATGGATCGGGGGTCTCTGGCAGAGTGACGAGGGGATCCCAGGCAGAGATACAGAGAAAGGCCCGAGAATGAATCAGGGGGTCCCTGGCAGAATGACGAGGGGATCCCAGGCAGAGATACAGAGCACGGCCCGAGAATGGATCGGGGGTCTCTGGCGGCGGGGCCCTGGTCCGCCCTCTCCCATCCTGCATCTCCTCATGCCCTCCGTATAAAGGCCTGTTTTCAGGGTACTTTTCATTATTCTCCAGCCCCGGCTCATTCTGGGCGTTCTTACTGGTCTCTTGCATTCATTTTCACTTCTCCATCCTTTCCGCGTTCCGTCTCCATCTTTTGACAATTATCAGCCGTCTTTCTCACTCACCCTAGTGGGGATCCCAGCCAGAGCGAGGTGGGGAGGTACAGCTCAGCACTCGCACAGCCCTTGCCCCTTTCTCCTCTCATACCCCAGGTGTACTCTCAGGCGCTGGGGGGGAGAGGGGGGCTGTGCCCCCGCCCTGCCCTGAGTGACCCCCGCCCTGGGTGACCCTCCCTGCCCCACCCTGAGTGACCCCCCTCCCCCCTTGCCTTGGGTGACCCCCCCCACCCTGAGTGACCCCCGCCCTGCCCTGGGTGACCCCCGCCCTCTTGCAGCTCACACCCAGCGCCTGGTGCACATCCAGTCCATGCTGAAGCGGGCGCCCAGCTACCGGACGCTAGAGCTGGAGCTGATCGAGTGGCAGGAGCGGGAGCTGTTTGAGTACTTCGTGGTGGTGTCCTTGAAGAAGAAGCCGTCCAGAAACACCTACCTCCCCGAGGTCTCCTACCAGTTCCCCAAGGTGAGGTGCAGACCCCCGCCAGTGGGCCCGGACCGGGCCTTTCACGGCCCGCTCACCCCTGGCTCGGTCCCTGGGCAGCGGGCGTGGGGACCCGTCCTCCGCAGGGCACAGAGCCTGCCCCCGGCCCCTGGCCCAGCGTGATGTGGTGACCTCTCTCCCCCCCGCCCCCAGCTGGACAGACCCACCAAGCAGATGCGGGAGGCCGAGGAGCGGCTCAAGGCCATCCCCCAGTTCTGCTTCCCCGATGCCAAGGACTGGCTTCCTGTCTCCGATTACAGCAGGTGAGCCGTCTCTGCGGATGGGCGGGGGGGTCTCCTGCAGCCCTGCCTGGCCACGTTTAGGGCGGGAGTGAGGGCTCTGTCTGGCTGGGTCCTGGCCCCTCCCCCCCAGCTCTGTCTCCTTGCCCCCCCCAGTCTCCTTGCCCCCCCCAGTCTCCTTGCCCCCCCCAGTCTCCTCGCCCCCCCTCCATCTCCTCCCCCATCTCCTGGCCCCCCTCCCCCATCTCTGGGGCCCGGGCCTGGGGGGCCAGCCTGTGGCCCCCCACAACGAGCCTCTCTGTTGCAGCGAGACCTTCTCTTTCATGCTCACGGGCGAGGACGGCAGCCGGAGGTTCGGCTACTGCAGGCGGTTACTGGTGAGTGCGGCCTCTGTGCCCCTGGTCGGGGAGGGTCGCTCTGGCAGGAAGCGAGAGGCCTTTCTCCCGGTCCCCTCGGGGCAGGATGGGGGCCGGGGTGGGGGCTCTCGGGAAGGCCTCGGGCTCCGGCCTCCGCTCTGGCGCTTCCGCCAGCCTGGCCCGGGTGACTGGAGCTCAGAGGCCTGGACCTTTGCCCCAGCCGGAGGGTCAGCGCTCCCCGGGGCCCCTGGGCCCTGGAGATTACGCAGGAGGCCTCTCGGGGAGGGCTGGAGGGGGGCTGGCTGTCCACGACCAATCTCTGGGCCCCCTCCTGCTTCCGGAGCCTTTTGCGTCAGGGTTGTTGATCCATCGGGGGCCGGCCGGGGGCTCGGGCTCCGGGGTGCCACGGGAGCAGGGTCAGGATCAGCCCCGGCTCCCCGTTCCTGCCTCCTCCTCTCACCGCGCTGGGGGCGTTTCACGGTGCGCGCTGTCACAAGTCCGGCCAGTGGGACCGTGGGGCCCTTCTCCGAGGCCTCAGGGAGAGCTGCTGCTGCTGGGAGGCTCTGGGGGCTGGTGGGCAGCGGGCCAGCTCTCCCCCTGCCTGGGAAGCGGCCGGAGGCTGCGACTGAGGGGCACCGGGATAGCCGGGGGTTATTCGGGGCAGAGAACTGTGCTTTTCCTTAATGGTGTTGGGGGGTGGGGGTGGGGGCGGGCGGCGCTGTTTCCTGCAGCCGGTCCCGGGCAGGGGCCGCTGCTCCCGAACCAAGGCTGCCTTTGGCCTGGTTTGTCCCCCTCGTGCCGGCTCTGGGCCGGGCCCTGGGCCTGGGAGTCCCGGCCCTGCCCGCAGGAAGCCCCCAGTCTGTCTGCACTGTCCCTGAGCCCGGTGGGAGAGAACCCCCTGCCAGGCGGGGGCAGTCGGGGGCTGGGACCCCCGGGCTGGGGGGGGTCACACAGGGGGCCGGCCGGAAAGGCGTCGGGCAGAGGGCGGGCGGGGCCTGAGCGAGGAGCGACTTTTGTTCCCGGCCTCCCGGCTGCCCTGGGAGGGAACGGCGTGTTTGTGCTGGCCCGCTCAGAGACGCCCGGCCTGGGCCCGAGCCAAGGGGGCTGGCACCGGATCGGCATTCCTGCACATCGGACACAAGGATTTTAACCCAAATCCCACATACTTGATTTAATCACTCCGGGCTTTTTTTTGGGGGGGGGGGGAGTGAAGAGAAAAGGGGGGAGCAGTGAGAGAAAGGAGTTAGTTTTATGCCTAATATGGACAAAAAAAAAGGATTCCAGCCTCTTTCTGGAGCAGTGACGCGTGGCCAGCAGGTCTGAATCCTGAAATAGCCCCATCTGCATTTGCTTAGCAGCCAAGGCAGAGCCCGGGACCTTGGGGGCGGGGCCTGCACCTGCCGCCCCTCCCCCTGCCCGGTGCCCAGGTACCCCTGGGTCTGGTCCCAGTGACTCCCTGCTGCTGTCATTGCTGAGCTCCTTGGGGTCTTCTCTACTCCGGGGGGAGGGGGATGTGAGGACTGTCAAAGGGGCTTCTCTCTCTCTCTCTCTCTCTCTCTGTTTTCTCTCTTTCTCTATTTTCTCTCTGTCTCTGTCTCTGTCTCTCTCTCTATTTTCTCTGTCTGTCTCTGTGTGTCTCTCTCTGTCTTTGTCTCTCTCTCTCTCTCTCTCTCTCTCTCTGTTTTCTCTCTTTCTCTGTTTTCTCTCTGTCTCTGTCTCTCTCTTTCTCTATTTTCTCTGTCTGTCTGTCTCTGTCTCTCTCTCTCTCTCTCTGTTTTCTCTCTTTCTCTGTTTTCTCTCTGTCTCTGTCTCTCTCTTTCTCTATTTTCTCTGTCTGTCTGTCTCTGTGTCTCTCTCTCTCTCTCTCTCTCTCTCTCTCTCTCTCTCTCTCTCTCTCTGTTTTCTCTCTGTCTCTGTCTCTCTTTGTCTGTCTCTGTCTCTCTCTTTCTCTATTTTCTCTGTCTGTCTGTCTCTGTGTGTGTCTCTCTCTGTCTTTGTCTCTGTCTCTCTCTACCTCTCTGTATCTCTGTCTCTGTCTCTTTCTTTCTCTCTCTCTCTCCTTTCCTTCTCCCTCCTTTTTGCTTCTTGCCTTCCCCTCTCCCTGCTTTCCCTCCCAATTTTACCTCATGGGTCTCCCTCCATCCTTCCCAGGCAGAGGGGCCCAGGCTGTTTTCTCTGTGGCTGCTGCCTCAGACCCCCTGACTCCCAGCAGGTCTTAGGGCTCCCAGGCAGGGGCTGGGCAGGGACACCTCTAGTGACTCCCGGGTCTGCCCCCTTTTCTCTCGGTCCCACAGAGCGCCGTTGGTCTGTGTTCTTCTGAGGAAGGGGAGTGGGGGCGGAATGCCTGCTGTGGGAGGGGGGGATGTCTCTGGGGTGGGGGCAGAAAGGGAGCTCAGGGCAGATAAGAAGGGTCACCCAGAACTTTGGGGGGCTCGAATCATTAAAATCAAAGTCATTCTGAGAACATAATGCTTCTGGACTCCAGTCCCTCCCCGGTGGGGTCTGGCTGGTGCTGGGGGCTCCTCTGGGAGTGGGAGAGGGAGGGGAAATGCGTCTCCAGAGGGAAGCCCCTGAGGTAACCGCCCGCTCCTTTGTGTCTCCCCATCTCCCAGCCAAGTGGAAAAGGTCCTCGCCTCCCCGAGGTGTACTGTGTCATCAGCCGCCTTGGCTGCTTCGGCTTGTTTTCCAAGGTAAGGAGGGATCCCCAAAATCAGGGAGCCCCTGCCCCCACAGGGATCCTCCCGGACTCCCCAATCTGCCAGTCCCCTCAGAAAGTCGGGGGGTAGGGGGGTCAGGGACTGGGATCTGGGACTGACTGGGGGCAAGCCACCCCGGTAAAAGGGGGGTGCCGATAATGGTGCTGCTTCTCTCCCAAAGCTGTCCGGCCCACATGGCACAAGAGGCTCTTCTCGTTGTTTCTGAGACCCAGGTCTCTGCCTGCTTTGGTCAGGGGCTTGCAGACCACAGGAGGGCCCGGAGCTCATGTGGGCTGTGGGCATGTGGACGGGATTTCAGGGAAGCAGAGGGCCCCGGGGCGGTTTTTCTGTGCTTGGCCCCAGGCCCTGGGTTGGGGTCTTATTTGGAGAGGGATCCTGGCTGGGCCGGGGGCTCCAGACTCTCTGCGCTGGTCCAGAGCCCCTGGGAGTGAATCAGTCTAGTCTGGAGGAGGGCGGGAGACGCAGCCCACTGATGGGACGCCTTTCTGGGGATGTCGGGGCAGATCCTTGACGAGGTGGAGCGACGGCGGGGGATCTCGGCCGCCCTGGTGTACCCCTTCATGAGAAGTCTCATGGAGTCGCCCTTTCCTGCCCCAGGAAAAACCATCAAAGTGAAGACCTTCCTGCCTGGATCAGGAAACGAGGTATGAGCCGGCCCCTCGCCCGGGGGTCTGCCTTTCTGGGGTCACCGCCCCCTCCTCACCTGGGACGCAGTGCCGGATGCCCCTTGGAGGAATGGGGAGAGCACTGTGGGAGCCGATCGGGGGGTGCTGCCCAAAGCCGCCACGTGTGGCCCTTTCCCGTGGCCCCCCTGGAAGGGACGTGGTCTCGGGGCCCCGAGAGTCCCGGCTTCCGGCCCCACCCTGTCACTCTGTATCTGCCCAATGGTGAGCGTGTCGCCACACAGCCTGGGCTCGGGCAGGAGGCCAGGACACTCCTCCTCCTGGTGCCCACAGTGATGGCGGGGGGCTGGGAGAGAAGGCCAGACGCCCCGTTGTGCCCTGGGAGGCTCAAGGTCCTGGCCTCCGTTTCCTCATCTGTCCGACGGGCCCTGCTCGCTTGCCTCTCGGGGGGCACGGAGCTCGTGGAACTGTTCCCCGCTGGGTTTTATAATTTAGGGATGTCCTTGGCGAAGGTGGGGGTCAGGCCTGCAGCCCGGCCTTCCTCCTGTCCGTGCTTTCCCTCTGTGTGGCTCCTTTCCCTGGGCACCCTCCCTCCCTCCTTCCAGGCCTGGGACGCAGTTTAGCCAGGAGCTGGGACCTCCCCACTTGTGCACACTCTCTAAAAATGCTCAGGAGGGACGGGTGGGAGGCTTCCTCTGGCACTTCGAGTATCTCAGGGTACCTGGTGCTTCTCCTCTGTGGCTGCAAATCATGGCCCCCACTGTCTGGGAAAAATGAATGTTTGAAAACCCCCCAGGAGACCCATTTACATGGGTGGCCCACGGACATTGGGCCCACGTGCAATTAGGTACTTTGTTCACTCAAAACGCGATCAGTGTTCAGTGACGAATTTTCCATCACGTTTTTTCTTTTCCTCTGAGACAATTGGGGTTAAGTGACTTGCCCAGGATCACACAGCCAGGAAGTGTTAAGTGTCTGAAACCAGATTTGAACTCAGGTCCTCCTGACTCGGGGGCTGGTGCTCTGTCCACTGCACTAGCTGCCCCTGTCACATATTTTTTGAACAAACTCTATCATTAGTAAAATGCCACAACTTCCCTCTACTCCCTAAATGTCTTTTTGTTGGTTTGGGGTTGTCATTTTAATTTCTCAGAGATCATAGTATCCCCAGGAGAGTATTAATGTTTAAGAAATAGGTGGCTGACAGTTCAAGGCCACTGAAAGCTCTGCTAACCTGCAAATAGGATCCGGCTCTTCCTCTGGTTTAATTCTGGACCCAGCCTTTGGCAGGATCTGAGATGTACCTGCTGATGGGGGGGTAACTGTGTGACTGAGTGCTTTTTCAGCCATTTGAGTTATCCAGATTATGGTGTGCCACATAAGACTGGCAAGAGAATAAACACTGCAGTATGTACGTGAGTGTGTGTGTGTGTGTGTGTGTGTGTGTGTGTGTGTGTGATTATTCTTATAGACTTTGCTGCCCACTTTCCTTCTAAAAGTGACCAGACCACTCTCCTCTCATTTAATTCTTGGTTGCCCATTTATAGCACCTATTCAGGAGATAAATACTTATTTTTATGTATCTGTATACATATATTTTCACACACACACATACATATACATACATACTGTGGATTAACTCAACATGCTGGTTTCCAACTGGAAATCCTATTTTGAACAATTGGCATTTTTATCAGCTTGGGCTTTTTAATCTCTGGATTTTTAGATCTTTTTGAGTGTATCTCAGTGAGACACTTCTTTTGCTGTGGAACTGGACAAAGTCAACATCATGTCATCCCACAAGCAGGATCTTCCCATTTATAGGGAATCCCTCTTTCTCTTGGACGCTCACCAGCGCCCTCCTCTATGGTTTCCCCAAGAAGAATGTAAATGCATTTAGGGGAAGGACTATTTTCATCTTGGTCACCGTATCCCCAGCGTTTGGCTCAATATTAGCCACATAGCAAACGCTTAATGACTCTTGTGAAACCGAGTTGAGAAACAGTGGCAGCCGCTTGTGGGGAAGAGGCCCCTTACGCTTTGCTGGATATTTTGTAGCGTGCAGATATCTCTCTGGGTGTTCTTGTGGCTTCTGGTCCGCTTGGTGGTTTTTCCAGATTGTGGTGCGCCATGATTTGCAGCCGTATACAGTAGCCAAGGGAGATACTGGTATTTTTTTTAATTGTATGTGTGTGAACAGCTTGTGTTTGTTAAAAACTCCAGATGGCCCTGTCTGTGGTTTCATCTGTCAGAGTATCCTGTGTAGTCTTGAAATATTACATGGAAGACAACATTAGGAGAGAAATTCTTGAGGCTACATTTTGTTCTACCAAGTCAACCCCCCCCCCCTTTTTTTTAAGTCAGTAAGCAATAAACACCAGCGAGATCCTGTATTTTCTACAGTGTTCAGTCACTTGTGTGACAGAAGTTATCCCCTTAGAAATCACAGGACCCCCAAACTGAAATTGCTTGTGAAGGAGAGAAGGCTGGTGGGTGGGTCCCATGCAACAGGTGACCTGAGGGATGTCATCCAGGAGATGGCTGAGTCAGTCACCTAGCAGAGGCTGACAGTGACAGAGGGACAGTTACCCATGGAATTTTTAAAGACTTAGAGAAGGGCCTCTAGCGCTCTGGGGATGATGGGAGGCCAGGGACAAGAAGCCGGGTCATCAGACATTTTGCCCGACTGGGGAAGAATCCACAAGGAGGAAGAAGGGCTTAAATAGTAGCACCCACTGGGTGTGAACCACAACATAGAATTCTCACTCTCTCATTTTCTTGCATTTTGTTTTCTTTCTCAGTTTTTTTCCCTTCTTGATCTAATATTTCTTGTGCAGCAAGAGAACTGTGTAAATATGTATACATATATTGGATTTAACATATACTTAAACATATTTAACATGTATTGGGCTGTCTATCATCCAGGGGAGGGGGTGGGGGGAATGAGGGGACAATTGGGAACAGAAGCTTTTGCAAGGGTCAATGTTGGAAAATTATCCATGCATATGTTTTGTCAATAAAAAAGCTATAATAAAAAAATAGAGATTTAAAAGTAAAAAAGAAAAAGAAAACATACCGTAGCATCAGCCTTGGGCAGAGCTACCTCCTGAGAAGAGTTTGAGACTGGGGAGCAGCTCTGGAAGATGACCAGTGCCCCGGCCTCAGGATCCACTCCTCCTGTCTGCTTCTGGCAAGGGGGCCATGAGGAAATTCATCATGGCTTACCCTCACCATCACGGCCTTCTCCTTCCCCACAAGGGTTAAGATGGGGGGCGGGGGCTACCTGAAGGAGGTACTTCACAGTTTAAAAGAGTGAAAGGTACTGACATGGGAGAGTCTGGATCCCCTATTCTGCTAAGGATGGGAGATGTCTAAAATTGTTAGCTGTGGCCCCCACCTACAGGCAGAGAGATAGAAGACACCATCTTTATGGTGTCATTTAAATCTGGTGTTCTTCCTTAAGTATAAAGCCAGGGCAGGGCAGGAGCAGAATCAGCCCGAGTCCGGCCCCTCCGTCTGGGGGACTAGGAGATAGTGATCTGACAGCAGCTCCGGCAGGCTATCTATCATGGGGCAAATTCTTTAGCTCCTTCGTGTCTCCCTTCCCCGTGAATGAGGAGGCTGGATGGACTGAGGGCCCTTTCCCAGCAGGTCCAGTTGTAGAGTTGGATCCTGCTTCCAAAAGCTTGGTCTTCTTCCTTTCCTTCCTTTAATCCCTCTTTTCTTTCTTCTCTCTCTCTCTCTCTCTCCATTTTCCCTCCTTTGAGCTTGGCCAAGAGAGAAGGTGAAGGTATTTCTTTGTGCCTATTTGGGGTTTGGGGGGACTTAGAGAGAAGGGGAAATCCTGGGATCGTGTGAGGGTCTTGTTCCAAGGGAGAGGGTGGGGATGGACTGGGTGGGGAGGGGGCGACGGTAGAGGGAGGATTCAGGTCCGACAAGCAGCTTCCTTACACCCCTGTCCCTCATCACACGGCTCACCCCTCCCTCCTCCGGCTCCCTCTAGGTACTGGAGCTGCGACGGCCCACGGACTCGCGCCTGGAACACGTAGACTTTGAGTGTCTGTTCACCTGCCTCAGCGTGCGCCAGCTCATCCGTATCTTTGCCTCGCTGTTATTGGAGCGACGTGTGATCTTTGTTGCTGACAAGCTCAGGTAGGGCTGGGAGGCTCAGATGGGGGTCTGGGGAGGGGGGAAAGGCAGGAAAGAACCAACTTGCTTCTTCCCCCCCCCCCGAGAATCCAGGGTTTCCCCATTGCCTTCCCTGCGACCCTGAGCCCCGTTGCGAGAGCACCGTGTGAATGCTTCTGTGAATGTGTCTCTTGTGCACATCCACATTCAGTGTTTCGGCAGGGCTCGGGATGGACAGGGAACTGGGAACAGCCCAGATCTCTGCCAAGCCCTGAGGATGAGGGGCTTCCTGGGGAACTGGGTGCGTTAGGGTTAGGTGAGCCCAGGGAGTGTTATCTGAGTTACCAAAGTCACAGTAGTTTGGGGTGGGGGGAACACGAGAAGCGCCAGGAACTCGAACCTGACTGAGAAATACCTGCATATCACCAGCAAATGAGCCGGACTTCCGAAAGACTTCCAAGGGACGCTGCTCTTGCCTGCTTCTCCTGCCCGTCTGAGTGCATCCTCTCAGTCTCTTGCTGAATCTCTGTCCAGCTCACGTTCACTTAGTGGCCCTCTCCAAAGGCTCCGTCCTGGGCCCTTTCTCTCCTCCTCTGTGCTGTCGGCTTAGCGATCGCTTCAGCTCCCTGGTCAGTTGTCATCTTTGTGCAAATAATTCTGCATATATTTGTATGTCCAGCCTTAATCTTTCTCCTCAACTCTAGTCTTTTTCTTCTTTATTTTTCTGGTTATACATGTATATTATCTTTTTAAATATACATTTCTTTATGAATCATGTTGGATCACCTCTAGTCTTGCATCACCAATCACCTTGTGTATAAACTTGAATTGTAATGTCTCCCTGGCTGGCATCTCACACTCAACACGTCTGAAAAAGAATTCATCATTTTTCTCCCCCAAACTCCCTCTTTTCCCAGATTTTCAAAGGCACCACCAGTCTACCAGGGTCGGTGTCATCCTCAGTTCTCACCTCACATGTCTAATCTATTGCCGAGGTTGCCATTTCCACCTTCGTAGCATCTTCCATTTATGTCCCCTTATCTCTAGTCTTCTAGCACCATCTTGGTGTAGCCCTTCACCTTGGCTAGACTGTTGCAACAGGCTTCACTTTATTTTTCCCACCTCAAGACAATGATCATGTTTTCTATAGGACTTCTTTTCTTTTGGCAAAACATTTCCATTTCCTTTAATCAAAGATTTCATGCATGTTGTGTGATCTCAAGGTCTTCTGCTATCCTGGTCCGTCTTGAATAGATGCAGTCCAACTTCTCATTAGCTTCTCCAAAATAAGATAGCCAGGATTGAACACATTACAGGAAAAGTCTGGATGGGACAGAGTATCCCATTGCTCTGGACACTATAACTTTTAAATCATTTAGGATCATTTTAGCTTTTTTGACTTATATATCTAACACATTTTGAGCTGGTCATCAATGAAAACCCCCAGAACTTTTTTTTTTAATTACCAGAACTGTATTACTTTTGCTTATTCTGAAATTGATTTTTTTAAACCCCAAATTAGAACTTTATATTTAATTCTGTATTTGTTGTTGTTTAGTCATTTTTAGTCATGTCCAGCTCTTGATGATGCCTTTTGAGGTTTTATTGGTAGAGATACTAGAATGGTTTACCATTTCCTTCTCCACTCATTTTAGAGATGAGGAAACTGAGGCGAATAGGGTTAAGTGACTTGCCTAATAATCTCACAGCTACTAAGTGTTTCTAAGGCTGTATTTGAACTCTGCTCTTCCTGACTCCAGACTTGACTATCCATCTTACTAGATTTAGCCCAGCACTCAATTTAGCCTTTGGAGATCCTTATGGATCTTGATTCTGTTCTCAAATCTAATAATGATTTGTGTCATCTCTAAATTTGATAAACGTTATCTAGGCTTTCAACCAATTCACTGATACAAATTGATGGTAGTAGCTGATGTTTATTTAGTATTTTGTAGTTTTTAGAGCTCTTGTCTATAAACAAGTATAGATACTCAAATAGCAAGGGTGGGTAGTAGGAGGTGAGGAAGGATTCAAATCCCAAATCTGCCAACTCTATCTCACGAATACACGGTTGGAAACTTTGCTCCAAAATTACACCAGTTCATTAATGATTTTTCTTTGGACCTAGACATTTAGCTAGTTCCAGCCCTTCCTAAGATGATGATCATTTGGCCCACATTTCTCCATCTTGTTCATGACAATAGCGCAAGCGATTTTGTCAGATGCTTTGCTGAAACTCACATCATCTACCTCATTTAGTAGTTTTGTAAAGCTATCAATAAATGAAAACGTGCTAATATGGTATGATCTAGTCAGATAAAGCTATGTGCTGGCTTTTAGTGATCACTGCTTCCCTTTCTAAATACTCACAAACCCTTCCTTTAATAATATATCATTTTTTCACAAATTCAGCTCAAGGACATTAGTCTATCATTTGAAGATTCTGTCTTCTTTTATTTTTATTTTATTTTTTATACATATTTTTATTAAACCTTTTTAATTTTCAAAAGATATTGATTGATAATTTTTCAACATTAACCTTTGCAAAACACTGTGTTCCAATTTTCCCCCTTCTCCCCACCACTCCCCTAGATAACAAATAACCCAATATATGTTAAACATGGTGAAAATATATGTTAAGTCCAATATATGTATACATATTTGTACAGTTATCTTGCTGCACAAGAAAAATGAAACCAAAAAGGAAAAAATGAGAAAAAAAATAAAATGCAAGCAAACAATAACAAAAAGAATGAGAATTTTGCTCCCTTTTAAAAAAGAAGAGGAACATTTTTCCTGTTGTAGTCATGAGGATAATCCCTCTTAATGCCCACGTTTTGCAAAAATCAGTGACAGTGGTTCAGGTTTTTTAATCCCAGGTCTATTGAACTTTTTGGGAGAAGTTAGGTGTTTTCATACTTATCTTATGTTTCAACTTCCTGTTAATCATTTTTTTCCTGTTCTTCCCACTCCAAAATTCTTTTGTAACTGAGAAAAGAGAAGAAAAATGAAAATTAAGAAGTTCTCTGTCTCATTTGTTAATTTTTCTTCAATCCCAGTCAACCAACAACCATTTTCCTCTTATGCCAAGATAATTTAATTTTTTTTTTTTGACAAGACATTCAGATTGGACAACTAGAAAGTGTCAAACACCTAAGGTCATATTTGAACTCATATCTTTGAGTCCAGGGTTAGTGCTCTATCCACTCTACCACCCAATTGTCTCCCCCTAAAGGTAATTTTAAAAAGCCTTCTTGATCGTATTGATCATCCTCAACATCTGCATTTTGATGCCCTACCATTAAGCTCAGCGATGTTTTTTGGGTACCCATTTTGGAAGACATTAAAGCTTTAAATTTTGACTAGGTACCTCAGTAAATAGAATGCCAGGCCACAAGTCAGCAAGTCTCATCTTCCTGAGTTTAAATCTGGCTTTAGACACTTTCTGTGTGACATTGGACAAGTCACTTCACCCTGTTTGCCTCAGTTTCCTCATCTGTAAAATGAGTTGGAGAAGGAAATGGCAAATCACTCCAGTATCTTTGCCAAGAAAATTCCAAATGCAGTCATGGAGAGTCAGAGGACAGAAAATGAATAAACAACAATAAATTAACTTTATTAACTTATATTTAACTTGTTATTTTGTTTTATATTGTATATTACTTATATACATGTTGTATATTATTGTGTGTATCTATCTATCTATCTATCTATCTATGTAGTATATTAACTTGTTAACTTGTATTAACAAGTACATTACCCAGAGTTTGGCAAAGGATTTGATAGTGGCTCATCCTGTTGTTGTGTTCAAGATGGAGAGACACAGGCTGGACACTTGCTGGATGCAAGATTTGAATATGGTGAAATGACCAGACTCAACAAGTGGGCATTAAGGGGTAGACGCCAGTACTGTCATTTGAAGATTCTTCCTCCCTTTTAAAAAAGAAAAGGAGCATTCTTCCTTTTGTAGTCATGAGGATCATCCCTCTTAGTCCCCGTGTCTAGTAGGAGTACCCAGGGAATTTTTATGTTGGCCCTTGTGCTATTTAATATTTTTATCTTTGACCTGGATGGAGACATAGTTGGCAAGATTATCATATTTGCAGGTGACAGAAAACTGTTAAATGACAAAATCAGGTTCCCTCTTTATCTGTGAACCCGTGAAATCTAGAACATGATGGAATTGGAACTTAGCCCCAAGTAGAGTTGGAGCCCGGAGGGAAATAGCACTTTTGGCCCCTCCTCATGTTCCACAGCCTTGAGGCTTTTGAGGTACCTGAGGGCCAGAATAGAGAATCTCAAAGGACCAAATCTGCCCAACTGAGCTTCTTGGGGGGAAACCCTGTGCCCAGTTATTCAGGCTTGAAGTCTTGGGTCATCTTTCTTTGGCCCCTAATTCAGTCCATTATTTCTCCTTCCATAGTAACCCCTGCAGGCCCTGTTTTATCGTGCTCTGTTCATTGTGAAGCACCTGTTCACCCATACAAGGGGCAAGATCTCCTTAGGACTAGATCGTACCTTCATCCTGCCCTTTCCATTCTCTTTCTCCTTTCTTGGATCATCATCTTCCTTCTGCCATCACCTGAGACTCTGTCCCAAAGCCTTCTCTCTCTACACTCCCTCATCTCATGATTAATTACATTGAATTACATTTAATGAATATTGATTAGGTTGCATACATCTTTCCCTCCTGTTCAGTTATAAATTACTTGAATAAGACCTATACTGTATGCGTCTTTTTATATGATGTGTTTACATATATATATATCATTTTTATACATTGCCTAACAAGGGCCCTTGCACATTAAATCAGTTTACTGAATTTAATAATGAGAGACTTGTCCCTCCTCCCTCCCTCACCTCCATTCCTATTTATGCCGCCCTCATTCCCTATCCCAGAAAAGGAGAATCAAGACTGGTTTTGAAAAGAAAAAAATTCCCCTATTTCAAAACTAACATTAGGAAATTTCCCCTGCTTCAAAACCCTAATATTTCTTATACTCTAAAGCAGTAATTAAGGTCAAGTTTCCAGTAAGAAATAATCAGGTCCCTTGAGTTGGCGATTTCCCAGAATGGGGCTGCCCCCCTTCTCACTCTAGTGTGGCAGTGGGTGGGCCTTCATGGGTGGCTGCCAGTCCACAGGGGGAGGTGTCTGCTGATGTACTTTAGGGGATTTTGACCTTGGCCTTGTGCCAGTTAATAGTTTTCATCTTTGACTTGGATGGAGACACAATGGGCCAGCTTATCTCCGTAGGCTTCCCTGCACCTTGCAGACTGGGCCTTGCACATTCCCTTCTTGTCCCCTGGTACCCCTGGGCTGGGCTGGGGCTCTGCTGTGGGTACAGCTTTCTCTGCTTCCTGGGGCCCAGTCATCCTTCTGGGGCCCTCACCATCCTTGGGTTTTTCCTTTTCCGCCCAGTCTCTGCACCCCTCCTCACCCTTCCCCAATTTGGGGTCGTACCTTCCCTCTGAATGCAGCCCTTGTTCCTGTCCCTGCTTCAGGCTGCAGGTGTGAGCACGTTCCCAGTGAGGGCTCCCAAAGCTTGCTGGCCAGGCAGGGGTTCTGCTCTGAGCCAGGAGGCGGAGGAGGACGGGGGCACGGGGCGGGGGAGGACGGGGGGCACAGGGCAGGGGGCGGGGGAGGATGGAGGGCACGGGGAGGGGGAGGACGGGGACACTGGGCGGGAAGAATCCAGTGCTTTGGATCGTGTCACGGAAAAACTCCCCCCTTCTTCCAAGCTTTTGCTCTCGAAGCTTCTGCTGGCCTGGGGAATGGGGAAGGAAGAAGGGATCTTGACTTTGTGGAATATAGAAACACCCCCAGGGGTGCTAGAAAAATCTCCTTATTTTAGATAAGTTAATCCCATCTACCTGGGTTGGAGAAGGAGCTATTTTTTCCTAATGCAGTGACGGATGAAGAGGAGGTGATGGGTTGATATTTGTTGGTTGAATTATTTAATTAAATGGCCTGGAAGTCTGAATAAGGTGTCCACTAGAGGGCCTAGCCAGCATGCTCTGGGCCTCCTGATCCAACAAGAGAGCTTGTCATCTTCCCCATCTGCCATTTTGTTTCATTAAAATCTGAGCAGAGTTCCCCCCACTCCTCTCTCCGCTTCCCCAGTATCACTCCCATAGCTGTCCCAGGGGAGGGGTCTTGGGAATCTGTTACCAGGCAGGGCTCATGGGGGAGTGCTCGGGAGTGTAAAGGCACAGAAGGTGGGACTGTGGAGGGGAAGGGGGAGAAGTTTGATAAAGAGCCTCTTTATCCCAGACCTGCCCGGGCAAGGAGGTGGCAGTGGGCGGGAGACTCGTGGAGGCCCTGGAGACCAGGCTCTGCTGGGTGGGACTCGGGTGGAAGAGCTTGTGTCTAGGCCAGGCCCTCTCCCGAGTGTCAGCCGTGCAGGGAAACGCGGGCTTCCCCTCTCTGCCCCCTCTCAGAGGGTCTCTGGTCCTTGCCTGCGAGCTGTCGACTTCACCCTGTCGCACAGTCAGACACACACTCGGTCTGTGCCCCCTCACACGCATCTCGTGCCCCCTCAGCCGCACAGCCAAGGCCTTGGCCCTCCTTGTGACAAGCAGAGCCACTACTGAGGGTGGGGAGGGGGCTGGGGACTGCCGGGGACAGAGTTCAGAGGAGAAAGGACACCCTCCTCCACGGACGGGGAGATGGCAGAGCAGGACCGGTGGGAAGGGGAGGAGGAGGACCGGAAGAGCCAGGCTCCCAAGTGCCAGGTCCCACACACCGGCCCTTGCGCTTTCTCATTATTGTCCCGGACCCTTGGGCCGGGCCGCCTCTGCTGTGGGTGAACGGGGCGTGATGGGGACGCTCACTGACGGGGGAGCCTCGTCCAGCCTTCCCGGAATGGCTGCTGGGTGTCTTCGGGAGGCTCCCTGCGTCCGCCCCCTCCCCCCGGCCGGGTTTCGGCCCTTCTCCGCCCGCCACTGCCCTGGCTGAGGCGCTCTGTCTCTCTCCTGCTCTCCAGCACCCTGTCCAGCTGTTCCCACGCAGTGGTCGCCCTGCTCTACCCCTTCTCCTGGCAGCACACCTTCATCCCTGTGCTCCCGGCCTCCATGATCGACATCGTCTGCTGCCCCACCCCTTTTCTGGTGGGGCTGCTCTCCAGTTCCCTCCCCAAACTGAAGGAGCTGCCTGTGGAGGAGGTGCGTCCTAATGGTTGGGGAAGGGGGGTGGGGGGAAGGAAGGGGGAGGGCAAGGAAGGAATGGAAAGGGGGGGCAACCCATCTTCCTGGGTCTGACCATGTCTGCCAGCCTTGTGCTGCCTCCCCTGCTCTTGGTCCCTCTTCTCACCTCTAGAGTGGTATCTCTGGGCTCCTCACTGTAGGCTCCTAAGTTCTGGGATGTTCGTGGTGCCAGGGGGACAGCTTGATGAGAACCTGACATTTACCCTAGAATTCTTTTTTCCCTTAGGCCCTGATGGTGAATCTGGGATCTGATCGGTTCATCCGACAGGTAAGCAAGCAGCGAGCCAGCCCTCTATCTTTCCACCGACTGTGGGCTCTCTTGGATCAGCCTTCAGTGCTTCCCCTAACACAGACTGGCTGTCTGACAACTAGGTTGTTAGAACAATGAAACTTCTCTTCTCTTCTCTTCTCTTCTCTTCTCTTCTCTTCTCTTCTCTTCTCTTCTCTTCTCTTCTCTTCTCTTCTCTTCTCTTCTCTTCTCTTCTCTTCTCGGAAGAACGTTTTTAATGTATAAAGTAAAATAGATAAGATTATTAAGGAGATCTATTATATTACAATTCAGTTTGTGGTTTATTCAATTAATTGTGTCCACTCTTCATGACCCCCATTTGGAGCTTTCTTTGCAAAGACAGTGGAGTAGTTTGTCATTTCCTTCTCCAGCTCATTTTACAGATGGGGAAACTGAGGCAAACAGGATTGAGTGACTTGCCCAGGTCACACAATGTCTGAGGCCCGATTTTATTCAAGGACTGACTCCAGTCCTAAAATTCAGTTAGAAAAATATAAAAAAGAAAAATAACCCACATTCACAGTTAGCTCAAGGTTTAAGAACATATCAGCATCTCACCCCTCACAAACAAGAGTCAGCCTGGATTTGGGTCTATACTTTTTAATTCTCTGTTATGGGGTTCCATTATTGGCAGTGGAAGAAAGCCCCTTAGAAGTCCCCTTCCTTCTCTAGCAGACATCCTCTGAGAAGAAAGGCAGTTCGGTGGACAAGCAACCACAAAATCCTGGGTTCTAGCCCTTCCTCTGTCACTTATTAGCTTGGTGATCTTGGCCCTGTCACTTACATTCTTAGAATTTAGATTTCTTCATCAATAAGACAAGTCTCAGGGCCTTGTCCAGCTTCTAGTTCCCTGAACCCAGAGCTAGAAAATGAAGAGGCAAGGCAGAAAAAGGAATGAGAACTGGGTCTCCCCTATCTGGGACGCAGCGGGGGCCATGTTCTGGCCGCAGAGCTTAGCATCCTCTCACTTCATTCTTGCAGATGGACGATGAGGACACATTGTTGCCTAGGAAGTTACAAGCAGCTCTGGAGCAGGCTCTGGAGAGAAAGAATGAACTGATCTCCCAGGACTCCGACAGTGACTCCGATGATGGTAAGACAAGTGGTCTGCATTCTGGTGTCATTATCAGAACTGAAGGAGGAGTCAAGGGGTAGAGAAAGGCTCTTTACCCTTAACAATTAAACTGTATGGCCTGCTTTGGGCCTAATAGAGAAACAGAAATCCCACTACAAAGGGAGAGACCTGCTTTCTACGTCCCTCCTTCAGACTGCATTACCCCAAACCCAGCTCCCCTCAGTGTCTCAGGGAAGGAGGGAGATCTTGGTAATTTCTCAGAGACTTGAACAAACGGAACACACATGGACATTTCAATGCACAAAGAACACAAAAAGAGAATTCTCTGTGTGAATCTTGAGTCTCCAATATGGGAAGGCTTAAAAAAGAAAACTATATAGTAAACATGATCATCCCAACATCCTTCAGTTTGTTCATGTCCCTCCTTATATTTCCTCCTCTGTCCTGCATATTTTTAAATGTTTCATTGATCTCTCTCGCTCCCTCCCTCTCTCCTTCCCTCCCTTTTCAATCCCTTCCTTCCTTCTTTATCTTTTCTTTTCTCCCCTCAAATAAAAGTCCTTCCTTGAGGCAGCTAGGTGGCACAGTGGATAGAGCCCCAGCCCTGAAGTCTGGAGGACCTGAGTTCAAATCTGTCTCAGACACTTAACATTTCCCAGCTGTGTGACCCTAGGCAAGTCACTTAACCCCAATTGCCCCAGCAAAAACAAACAAACAAGTCTTTCCTTGTAATAAATAAGTATAGTCTGGCAAAATAAATTCTCACATTGCTATTGTTTGAACATGGGTGGCCCCTCATCCTTTGTTTCTCTGCCAGGATGTAGGACTATGCTCCACCAATTAATCTTCTGAACTTTCATCCCATTGATTAGATTTAAGTTCTTATTTTGGGATAGAAGCTATTTTCCATTACCTTCTTGTAGTGTCCAGGTGCATTTGCTCAGTCCCATTTTTATTACTTCATATGAGTCTTCCTATATCCTCTATTCCTATATCCTATATTCTATATCATTTTTTTTTTCAGCAATTCCCTCCTTACAAGGCACTCACTTTTCTAAAGTTTTGCTCCAAATGCTTTTTGCATATATGGATTCTTTCTCTCTTCACTCTTTGGGATAGTTACCTAGTCGTGGTAATGCTGGGTCCAATGGCTTTGGGGGCTTTACTTTCCAGAATGTTACCAATTCCTATTCTATGGACAAGGCCTTAGTGGACCTTTCTTCTCAGAGTCTCCCCAACAATTACCGCTCTCTTTTTTTTTTCTTCTTCCCTGTCCCTTCTAGAATGTAATACCCTTAATGGGCTGGTGTCTGAAGTGTTTATTCGTTTTTTTGTGGAGACCATCGGCCACTACTCTCTGTTCCTAACTCAGAATGAGAAGGGGGAAAGAGCCTTCCAGCGGGAGGCCTTCCGGAAGTCCGTGGCCTCTAAGAGCATCCGCCGTTTCCTGGAGGTTTTCATGGAGTCCCAGATGTTCGCCGGTTTCATCCAGGACAGAGAGCTGAGAAAGTGCCGGGCCAAGGGTAAGAAGGGGAGGATGGGGCTGGAGCTGAGGCTGGGACAGCCCCAGGGGCCTTGTGTTGGTGGAAGCCTCTCGGATGATCGAGTTGGGCAAAGATCGGATTTTCTTGACTTTCCATCTTCTTCTGAAAGGACGAGGCGGGCTGGGAATCGAGTGAGGCAGCACCTGGCAGGAAGCCTGATTTCCAGGGGCATCTCCATCCCCAAGGCATGACTGCAATGGCTCCCTCCCCTTGTAATAGGAAGCTGAAGGAGAATGTAGTAGAACAGGGACGGGAATCATTCTTTTGGTAGCCGTGGGCTGGCTGACCTACCTCAGGCTTGTTCCTTCTGCCCCAAAGAGCAGACCTAGGGTGCAAAGGGCTGAGCAAAGGAGCAAATTTCATCTATATCAAACATATATTCAGTCAGTCTGAGCCTCAATTCCCACATCTGTCAAATGGGAATAATAACAGTTGGAGGCCTTGCCTCAAGAGAGTTGTCCTGAAAAAGACCAAAAGAGACCGTGGCTGACACTGACCTTGCATTTTACTCGCACGAATCAGGTGCTTTGCAAACCTTAAAGCGTTCTGTAAATCGTGGCTAACATTTCTGTGGAGAGCCAGGCACTGTGCTCTGTGAGTTATTTATGAGTCCTGCCATTTTCATCACCGTTTTGGTTGTCATCGCTATTATTTCACTGTCCTGTGGGTCCCGGAGTGGGCAGGGACAAGGCTGTAGCCGGACCCTCGTTCCGGATCCGGGAGTTCTGATAGGTTGTTCCTGTGCCGAGACTCAGGAATCCCGCTGCCGGGGCCTTCACGCCGAGGCTTCCTCCTTCCATCTCCCCTCCCCTCTGGTGATTGCTCTCCGTCCCCTCCTCTTCCCAGGCCTGTTTGAGCAGCGAGTGGAGCAGTATTTAGAAGAACTCCCCGATACGGAGCAGAGTGGGATGAATAAATTTCTTCGAGGCCTGGGTGAGTGGCTACTTCCTTCACGACGGGCCTGGGGTCTCCCTTGTGCCAACGAGGTGGATACGGGGCAGAGGGCAGGGCGGGGAGGGGACCTGGGCACATCTTCCAAAAATATCCATGTCCGTGGTGACTTCCCCGAGGGGAGACGCTTCTGTAGGGCCTTAGTTCTTGGCCTAAGCGTCCTGCTGAGTCCAGCCTGCGAGCTTTCTTTTCACGGGCGAGCGCAGCCTGGAGGATGGCTCTGTGTCCCTTCCCTGGCCTGCGACCTGTGGAAAGGCAGCCAGCAAGGAGGAGAGTCTTTAACAGAGACCTGATGCTGACCTGTTCCTATGAGCATCTCGGGCTTTCCCTCTCTCTTTGATCTCTAGGCAACAAAATGAAGTTCCTTCACAAGAAGAATTAGACCCTCTCACGGCCAGGAGACTGTTTCTCAGATTGAGCAGAGAGCCTGGTGTCTACAGAGTGAGGGGCAGCAGAGATGGGGTCCCCCTCCCCAGCTGCTGGCACAGAGTTCCTGCCTCCTACCCCTGCCGACCACAGCTGCCGAGCCCCACCCGCGTGCAGGACGGCCCGGGATGTGTGTTTGTAAATAATCTGCCGCAAGCTTTAGGAGCTGGCTTTGTGAGGAGCAAGGAGAACGGTGTTAAATATTTGTATATTCCCGGGAAGACCGGGCCATAGCATGGATCAAATTTTGCTTGATGCCGACGATTGGCCACTTATGTGCAACTGACTGTCTCAGCCGAACCACTGACCCTTCCCTCCGAGGAGTCTGTCCCGGGGCCCAGAACTGGGGCAGAGGGATTTGGATGCCTGAGGCTCCTGGTCTTGGGCTCCGGAGGGCAGGGAAGCCATTTCATTGGTGCAAGAGGACTGGTTTTTATCTTTCAGAGTTTCTATTTTTCTCTAGTTTTCTCTCTCTCTCATTTGGAAATACCAAGGCCAGCCAGGCCGCCTGTGCAGCAAGGTACTCGGCTCCTAGATGCTCACCCTCGTGTCCCCCAGCCTTCCTCTACTCCAAATGATGATCAGTGAGCTGTTGGGAGCCCCCCCACCTCTCCGCAGTCCGACTGCTGGACCCCAGCTGGCCCGCAGCAATGGCGACTTGGTACAGCGCATTCATTCTCTGCAGTGTACGGGTGTTCCCAATAAATGGTGTACAGTTGTCTGGGTCCGAGGCTCTGCGTGTTGTTCCTTAGTGGCCCCTCGTGGGAGCCCCAGGGGCTGGGACTTGGGTACCACCTGGGGAAATAAACACCAGCACCCACACAAAATCCTATTACGAGGTCGGCCTCCAGACCCTTTACACTGAGCTTCCCCATCCAGAATAGATAGTAAGCCCTTGACATACTTCCGTGGTACCTTGATCTAGAAGTCTTTAAGAAGAAAAGTCTATTTTTGGATGGCAGAGATGCAGGGACAAAGATGCGATTTCTGGAGCCCTTTTACTTTGATGAGTTGCTCATTTAGAATCATAGCATTTCAGCGTTGGAAAGGGTTGAGAAGTCATCCCTTTATCTACAGAAATCCTCTCTGAGAAAAGCTCATCGGCAGGTCTTTAAATAGCCTATTATGAGATGCTCAGGATCTTCACAGACGGCCATTTTCACTGTTCGTAGGTCTGCCCCTTTCCACCTAATAACTTCAGTCCCTAGGGCCCATTGAGGCTTGCGCAGTCTCCAACCTACCTGTGGTTTGGAGGTGCTACCCGCCTCATAGAGCAAAGGGGAGAGCTTTTCTGCAGGGAAGATGAAGACATTTTCTCCCAGGAAACAGTCTCCCTACATGGTCAATTAGGTCTCCACCAACCCCTGTCCAGGCTGTAAGTGTTAGGGCTGCTCACGTAGAGGTCCTCAAACTACAGCCTGCGGGCCAGATGTGGCAGCTGAGGACATTTATCCCCCTCCCCCAGGGCTATGAAGTTTCTTTATTTAAAGGCCCACAAGACAAAAGTTTTTGTTTTTACTGTAGTCTGGCCCTCCAACAGTCTGAGGGACAGTGAACTGGCCCCCTATTTAAAAAGTTTGAGGACCCCTGCATAGCCCATTCTGACTAGCATAGAACTTGGACTTCTTTCATCCCAAGGCCTGTTCACCCCTCCTGGTGACTCTCTGCCCACATTAATCCCTGATTTAATGCCAGTATCCAGGTGGTTTAGCCCATTTTCAGCTTCAAACTCCAGAACTAACATGATCCACCAACTTCAACCTCCTGAGTAGAAGGGAATTAGAAAGTTATGATATATCTGGCTTGTGCTTGTTTTTTTTAAAAGGGTGAAGAGGACCGGGAAGATTTCTTCAGTGTGTTTGATGAGTAAGCCATAACTTCTGGCAGGCCTTCAGTGGGAATTTCAGAGATGGGAAAATTGTTTTGTTTCTGCCAAACTTCATTCCTTGAAATTTCACGTGATAATAGGACAGGTAGGACCCAAGTCTCAGAATCTCAAAACCCATATCACATGTGGAGTAAGAAGTGGGCAGCTTCTTGGAGAACAAGATAGGACTTAGACATCTTTCTCTCTTCCCACTTATGATTTGTGTAAAAAATCTCTACCTTTTCTGCAAAAGGAGGAGGTCTCCTGTGCAGAAGAACTTCCAGTTTTCCAGGATGGCCATATCAACTTGTTTCCTGCTCTATTCACAGTTATGTTAACATTCCACAATTTTTGACCCATTAATTTGTGATACCTGGTCCTGGATCATAATTTTTCCTTTCCTGAACTCTCATCAGCATCTCTTTCCCTGGAATCATAGTAATGCACTTTGGTGCATTACTCTTTGGTATATGTGTATATTTTTTTAAAAAAAGTTTCAAAAAGATAAAATGCTGCCTCGTGTCTTTATAAATCCTGATGATGAGTAAATTATGTTGTTATGAATATACAACATGGACAGGCTATTATTTGGAAAGAAGAGAAGGGATAAAGAAATTTTAAATTCATAATCATAGTCAATAAACATTTAATAAATGCCTCCTGTGTGTCAGACATAGTGCTAAACAGTGGGGATACAAATAATAAAAAAGATACTTCCTGCCCTCAAGAAGTTTGTAATCTAATCAAAAATTATACAGAAGGTAGGGGTGGAGTTAGAGCGTCAGTACACTGGGTGAGTGGAAACTGAGGCCTATGACAACTCTCTTTTTCTTTGGGCCACACTTTTATTTTAAAATAAAAGAGTTGGACTAGAAGTATTTTAAGGCTTCTTCCAGTTCTTGATTCCTTGAATACATGCGTACCTCATTTTATTATACTTCACAGATACTGCATTTTTTTTATAAATTGAAGGTTTGTGGCGATCCTGTGTTAAACAAGTCTGTTGTTGCCATTTTCCCAACAGCATGTGCTCATGTCATGTCTCTGTGTCCCATTTTGATTAATTCTCAACAATATTTGAAACTTTTTCCTTATTATTATTATAGCTGTTATGCGATCTGTGACCTTTGATGTTACTACCATAATTGTTTTGGGGCACCGTAAATTGTGCCCTTATATGTCGGCTAACTTAATTGATAAATACTGTATATATTCTGACTGCTCCATCAATTGGCCATTCCCCATCTCTCTCCCTCTTCCTTAGTCCCAGAGACATACACAATACTGAAATTAGTCCAGTTAGCAGCTCTACAACAGTCTCTCTGTTCAAGTGAAACCAAGAGTCCATCTCTGAGGCAAATCATTGTTATTTTTAGAAAATGCCACTGCCCCCCCAACCTTGTGCAACCACGACTAATCAGTCAGGAGCCATCAACATTGAGGCAAGACCCTCCACCAGCAAAAGAAATTATAATCCTCTAAGGTTGTTTTTTTTTTTTTTTTAGTAATATACTTTTTTAAAGTATGATTTTTTAAAAAAAACATAATACTATTGCACACTTAATTGACTCCAGTATAGTATAGATATAATTTCTATGTGTCCTGGGAAACTTAAAAAATTTGTAATTCTGACTGTGTTGGGATAGCTGGAACCAAACTCTCCTTGTCTGTGAATCACGTCCTTATTAGAGCCAAGAGTCTTTTGCTCATCTGCTGCCCTTTTTTATGTTCTTCAGTTAGTTGTGCTATGCTGAATGTGGCCTAAAAAACCAAGAATGTGAGCCCGTGAGAGCAGGAGATGGTTCTTTGTCTTTGTATCCTCTGGCTGCACAGGGCCTGGCACACAGTAGGCCTCAGTAAATGCTAATTTGGCTTGCCTTAGGTTTAGCACTTAATGAAAATCTATTTTCAATCAGAAAGTGCTAATTGCTATGCCAAGTTTCAAGCCATTTCCCTAATAGCCCTTCTGAAGCCCCACTGCTGCTACCTTATCGACAAATAGACAATCGATGACATCAGGACAAAATGAAGACTTGAAAAATCCCTCAGCCAATCAACCAATATTAATTAAGTGCCTACTGTGTGCCAGGCACTGTGCTAAGCATCGGGGATACAAACAGGGCCAGAAGGTAGTCCCTATAATTTAATGGGGAGGACCACATACAAGCAAATATATTCAAAGCAAGCTATATAAGGGACAAATAGGAAATAATAACTAGGACATCCAGCTCAAGATGTCACAAAGGCAGCTGAAGGGGTGAGAATGGAGCTCAGCAGAGAGATGGGGTAGATGTGAGAACATTAGGCTAGAGATCATTAAATCCACAGCAGCTAAAGAGATCACCAAGTGAAGTCATATAGTGAGAGAATGAAAAAAGAGGAGCCAGGACAGAGCCGGGAGAGATACTGATGGAGATGATCTGGAGCAGAAGAATCGGCCAGGGTGGGACCCAAAAATCTGGAGAGAAGAGAGGTCAAGGAGAAGGATTATGAAAAGACCGTTAGATTTGGCAGCTAAGATAATGTGTGACTCTCGAGAGCAGTTTCAGCGGAATGAGAAGGTCCCGAGAATTGCCGAGGGGTTAAGGAGGGGAGGAGGGAGGGGCGGTTCTGGTTAAGGGTTTTTTTCTGTTTAGCTGTTAAGGGCTGAGGAGAAATAGGGCGGTGCCAAGGATGGAAGCCCAAAGGAGGGATGTTCAGGAAGAGGAGGCAGGAACGGGGTGGGAAGGAGCCAGGCCGCTAAGGAACAGTGTTCGGAGTCGGCCCACTGAAATTCAGCTTCCGGGCTGGCTATCCATGTAGTGCTTTTGCACGACCTTCTCGGGGCCTGTACGTCATAGTTCCAGGGATTGAAGCGTTACAAGTGTCAGCTGTTGTTTCTTAAACTGGGATGGAGAAGCGGGCATCTCCCCATCTCTAGGCCCCTTTTATAAGCAAGCCGGGGCTTCTGCAAGTTAAGAAGCATTTATGAAGTGCTTATTATCTGCGCCAAGTGCAGTGGGCTCAGATACAATGACCAAAAACACAAAAACCCAAACCCAGTCCCCGCCCTCAAGGAGCTTTCAATCTAAGCGGAGGGGCGCAACTCCGGACGTACAAGGGAGGTATGGAGGGGCTAAATTGGAGATGATGCAATCATTCAGTAAGCGTGTATCAAGCACCTCCGGTTCTGTGCCAGGTGAGGGAAGACTCGTGGGGGAAGGGGAGGTTTTAGCTGAGGAGGCGGGGAACAGCCCGCGAAAGGGCCCAGGGAGGCAGGGGGGGAAGGTGGAGAGCAGCAAGCGGGCCCGTGGCTGTCCCTTAGACTGGAAGCTTCTTGAGGGCAGGGACTGTTTTGTGCCTCTCAACGCTTGCTATCCGGCGCGAAGTAGGCGCTTTTTGGGGGGAGGGGAGCGGGTCTGATTACATTAGACCCAGCATGGGGTGGGGGTGGGGGACTGGGAGTTGATACGATTGTGAAAAATCCGCATTTACGTTGGAGGTTTGCGAAGAGCTTTACAGACAATCTATCCTCCCAACATTCCAGGGAGGTAGGGGCTATTATTCTCCCCATTTTACAGATAAGGTAACTGAGGCAAACCGAGGAAACAAGACTTGCCCAGGGTCACCCTCTAAATGACTCGCCTAATCGGGGCAGGATTCCAACCCAGGTCTGTCAGGCTTTTCTAGTTCCGCAGTCCCGGCCCCAGTCTCTCCAGATAGCCGGCGAACTCGGGGACCCGGACGCTAGGGTTTGGACTCTGGGTCACGCCCTACAGAGGAGGTTCTCAGAGGAGGGGGCGCCTCGCTGCACCCGGAACAGGATGGCTGCAGTCACAGCAGCCCATCGGCGCCTCTCAAAGGAGGCACCCCTCCTACATTCCGGTGAAGAACTGGAAAGAATGGAACGGACTGCAAAATGGAGGGAGGGTCAAATAACGCCATTTCCGTTTCCGTCCCGGGCGGAGGCCAACCATGTTTGCTGGGGGGGGAGGGAGCAGCGTGAAAGCCTATTGGAAGTGAGTCTAGTTCTCGCGATAATTTCGCCCACGCATTCCGAAGACATAGGGGCGGGCTGCAATCCCGGGCTGAGCGGAAGTAGCTTCTGGGGGCGGGGTCGCGGCTCAGCTCTTCCCGCTTTATCACTGAACCGTAAAGCAGGCGTCCCTCTCCTCCCCCTTAGTTCCTTCCGCGATCCAATAAGAACGTTGCTGCAGCTTCGCTCCCGCCCTATACTAGTTGCCCCAGCTCCTCGGAAACCGGTGCAGAAGCGAGTTCTTAAATGCATAAAATAAAAGCCACTGGCTTCTGCTCTTTTAGCCACGGCGACACCATGTGAAGCGGACCGAGCTATGCTTTGTCCTGGCACTGGGGCCGGCCGGTCACCGGCTGTTGCTGCAGAGTGTCGCGTCCCCGTCCCCCCGCCCCCCCTTCCTCCCCCAACCTTCCCCATCGGCCCAGGTGGACGCAAAGCGGTGCTGAATTTAATATTGGGCTTCCCCTCGCCTTTTCTCCCTCAGCTTTGAGCTGAAATTATTCTAGGAGCCTCGCAGACGAGGACCTGACTTTTGAGGTGGCAAATACCTTCATCAGCGGTAGCTCTTTAATCGGACCTTTGAAGGAACACGAGCTCACTTGTATCTTACATTTTCTATGAACTTTTCCCTGCCTGCCTGTGGTGAGCTCTTTCTTCTCAAAACAAGTACCTTGTTTCAGGTTCTGGCCCAAAACATCTTGTAAGATCAGATCAACTCTAATTAGTTAGCAGTTTGTAAAGATTCCAACACCTGCCCATATCATTGTTTTTAAATCTCTAGTATAACTTAAGTTTTTTTCCTTCTTGGAAATGCATTGATACCCATCTTACTCCATTTTCTAATGTGACTGGAGTTAAAGACAAGTTCTATTCTACTTTAGGTGGTTTTTATTAGTGGTGGGAAGCTAGGTGGTGCAGGAGATGATTGCACCGAACTGGGACTGCAGTCGGGAAGTCCTCCGTTGAAATTAAACCTCAGACCCGGCGACCACCTGGCTGACCCCAAGCAATCCACTCCAGCATTTTAACTAAGGATAATGTCAAATGGAATCATCTAAGGCACAAAACGTGGGCCTTAAGGGTCCTGGAAGAGAAATATCCACATTCCTGACTCAACTTTTACAGCTTTGATTCACAAGTATGGTGAATCCTGAATATCCCCAAACCCCTCAAGGGGTTATCATTTCTAGCAAGGCAAATGTCACTAGACATAATCCACATAAATTAAGGCTCTTTGAAGAATCCTCAACTATTTTAAGAGTATAAAACTGAAAATTTTTGACAACTGCTACATATAACATGGGTTGTAGGTTCTCACAATTCTTCCATTCCTTCTTCCGATACTGATGATGATGATAATGTGGGTCTTTTATTTTTAACCGACCCACTATTCTGAATAACTGGTTAGTTTTGTCAGTATTGGGCAGTGTTTGCTGCTAATCCACACATTTGTCCTATCTAGGCTTTTTGCACAGGTGGCGGGAAATATTCGTTTATTTTGCGGCTGAGAGAAGGCATAATTAGCTCAAGATAGATGGTGTCCCTCTGTTCCTTTTGAGAAACAGTGCAATAGAGACATTAGAGCAGATATGGAAATGTTTTAGAAAGTGTATGGGTTTCACCCAGTGCCTCCACCTTCTTATTGCCCATTTTTGCTTCCTCTCCCGCAATCTCCTAACATTGCTGAAATTATTTCCTCAGTTGTCACCAATGAATCCCACTTGCCACATCCATTGGACTTTTCTAGACCTTATACTTTGTAGTATTGAAATATCACTGGCTACCTTTTCCAACAGATTCAAAGATTAGCTGCCAGGAGAAATATAGTTGCTAACGGTGACCTGACAATGATTTTTTTTGGTACCCCCAGCTGCTGCCTGCCCATGTGTCTAATGATGCATGTCTTCATTAGAATATGAACAACTTGAAGCAAGGAATGGTTGTCTTTATAGCCCCATGATTTGGGACAGTACCTGGGGATAAATGCTTGTTGTCTAATGTAAAAATGATAGGAAATCATTTTATTTGATGGCTTTCTATACTGCCATCTGTTAATGGAGCTGAAATTTTTGAGTTTGGAAGGATGTTCCAAATTTTTCTAGTTTTCTCAAGCATCTCTCTGGCATTGTTCTCCCTTAACTTCTCAGTCAAGATCTAGTGAGTTTTTTTTTTTTTTTTAAGTTAATCATACCCTATAACTTCAGCTATATATATATACTGTTCCCCATAAACCACCTGCATATAAAAAATCTGTCAGGAATTGGTGCCTCCAATTGCCTTTCAAATCCTCTTGATCTGGCTTCTGATCTCATCAGAAAACTTCTTTCCCCACAGTTATCATTTAGGAAATAAGCCCAGATATTTCCTATCTATCTGATCCAATGGCTTTTTTCTTTTTTTTTTTTGGCTGAGGCAATTGGGATTAAGTGACTTGCCCAGGGTCACACAGCTAGGAAGTGTTAAGTATCTGAGGGCACATTTGAACTCAGGTCCTCTTGACTTTAGGGCTGGTGCTCTATCCACTGGGCCACCTAGTTGTCCCTAATGGCTTTTTGTCAATCACAGTATCTGAGATGAGGCCTTGCATACATCTGTGTGGCAGCAAGGTGGTACAGAAGAAATCTGGAGTCATGAACATTCAGTTCAAATTCTGCCTCATATTTACTGTGACTCCAAATCACTTAGCTATCTCCTCATTAGAGGTTGCTGAAAGCAAATGAATTAGTTGTAAAGTGCTTAATAAACCTCACTCTGTAGATGTTAGGTATTACCACTCTGTACACAATTCCTAGGTCTATATATCCTAGACTTTACCAAATTCCAGTTCCCACTTTTCAAATTGCCTGCAAACTTTATCAGGTTATCTCTCCAATTTTTCTGGTCATCCCTGAGACTAATATACTTCTAGTCACCACTCACCATCCTAGTTCATATTCTCCATTACTGTGAATTGTTGTATTAGTTTCTAACAGGTCTATCTTTAAGTCTCTTCTGACTGGTTAAACATTTCCACATTAGTCATATTGTGAATGACAATGACTGAGAAAATAGGAAACCACCAAAAAATGTAAAAATAATATGCTTTGGAGAAAGATCCAAAGGTGGAGGTGGATAGCATTTTCCATTATTTGTCTTTTGGAATCGTCTTGGATTGTTGTATGGCTGAGACTTGTCTATTATAGTGCTATGTTATTACTGAGCACTATGTTCCCCTGAGTTATCAGTTCATGCAATTCTCTCCCACCCCCCAATTACCAATTAACACTAGAATCAGTTGTAAATGGTGAGATTGTTTATAGCCCAGCCCTTACCCACTTTTCTTTCCTTCCCAGGTCACTCATTCAAGATCCAGCCCCAGAATGACTCTTTTCCCTTAACTGCTGTTTGGAGGTGTACCTCACACTGCTTCCTGGAATGCTTGCCCTTACCTGTCCCTCTGGGAATCTTTCCTTTCTAAGGTTACCTTGAAGATATTTCAGATGTTTTGCATTTATTTCTGCTCATACTTCCTCCCTTGGAAGATTTAAGTTGGAGGTGATGGATATGGCTCTTTTCAACAATGAGTTAATTCAAGGAACCAACTGCATCCAGAGGCTGAAGATAGATCACAGTACAATGTTTTCACCTTCCCCCCACAATGTCTTTTTCCTTTTTGATCTGATTTCAAACTATGGAAAATGTTTAGAAAAATTGCACATGTGTAACCTACATTGGATTGCATGCTCTCTTAAGAAGGGAGAAAAATTTGTAACACAAGGTTTTGCAAAGGTGAATGTTGAAAACTTTTTGCATGTACTTGGAAAAATAAAATACTTTTAAAAGAAAAAAAGGCAAATTTGAAGGTAGGGAATGACATCTCCAGTGTCTGTCACATATTGGGCTTTATACATTCCTCCTGATAGGAAAAAGCTCTCAAGAGCTCATTTATTCCAGTGACCCCTTCAGGTCTGGGTTAATAGGCCAAAGGATTAAACCAGGGATCCTCAAACTTTTTCAACAGGGGGCCAGTTCATTATCCCTCAGACTGTTGGAGGGTCGGACTATAGTAAAAACAAAAACTTTGTTTTGTGGGCCTTTAAATAAAGAAACTTCATAACCCTGGGTGAGGGGGATAATCATCCTCAGCTGCCTGCATCTGGCTTGCGGGCTGTAATTTGAGGACCCCTGGATTAAACACTCATTGTGGATATGTGTATGGAAAAGACACCCATTCTTGACAGGGAGAGATTAAACAAGTAATAGTTAATCGGTTCATAGGCTATAGATATATGGAACATTGTAGTCTTTATAGCTCTAGTGGTCCAGGCATTTAAGTATTTTCTGTTGTGCTTTACTCAAAAATCATTCCACATTCATATAGTAGAAGCATGAAGCTAACTTAAAATCTTTTGATTACCCATACCTGGAACCTTTGGAGACAATTTTTTTTGACAGTGAGCAACCATGTCCAACAGCAATGTTTTACCATCTCCTGACCCATATACATTCAAATCTGAACACCTCAATATGCCCAAGTCTAGGATGTTTAATAAAGACATGTTTTATTTGATAACATTGCATTTTTATGCCACCAGAACACAAGCTCCACCAACACCCTTAATTTTTTCTTCTGCTCTTCTGCTGAAGAACTTTGCCTTCACGATGACTGGCTGCTTGGGGAGTTTTCCTTTTCCTAGGACTTTGTAGTAGCCCTAGAAAGTGAACAGGAAGAAAAGCTTAACTATTTTCTTCCCTAGCTTGTTTATAATAATAAAAAAGACTTACTGGCACCCAAGAGTAAAACCAATTTTTTGGGGGGTGTTACATAGTTCCACTAGTCTCCAAAACAATGTAACTGACCCGGTGACTGATTGTGGCACGAGATGCCAAAGTCAGTGAATAAAGGTCAGGAAGATTTTCTCCGAGGACTCTAGCACACCAAGACAACAGTTATTGTCAGGATGTGACTCTAGTCTCGGGTTAAAAGACAAAGAAGGACTGGTGCGTGGGTAAAATGGAGAAATTGCCCAGCAAACTATTATGTTCACCAGGTTATGTGGAAAGATTAAAGCAATGTTTTTTTTTTTTATCTCCTACTTCAGGGTTCCTTTTCCAGATCAAAAACCTGAAATGGGCAACAGGAAATTTTAGCTCACTTACCGACCGAACAACATCAATGATAGGGGCAAGCCCCTCCTTGCTTTTGGCAGCATTAATCCTGGTCTGCTCACTGACCAGTGTCCACAGTTTATCAAGGTTGACAGTTGGGCAGTAGCTCTGGTTCTTCTTCAAGTGGTAATGCCTCATACCCACTTTCCCGAAGTAACCTGGATGACTGATGAAAAGAAACCAGAATCGTTTAGTGTCACATCTGGGGTCAGCTGCCCATTCCCAACAGCCAAAGTCTGTGCAGGAAGGACAGCCTCATTTTATTGGATACACAAAGTAAACAAGAAAGATTCTTAAAAAGATGCTAGTCCAACCCCATTTCAAAAATTTGAACATTACAATTCAGAATAGGAAGGGTCTTGCAAATGCCATTTCCTCATTGAGAAGTTATCACTCATCCCAGAGGCGCTGGACACTGGGGAACTCTGGACAAACCACTAAACCCCCTCCATCTTAACCAAGTACCCTGCCTAGCAGAGGTTTAAAGTTCGTTGATACATATTCCTAACCCGGTGACTGAGTGGATCATGACATGACCAGCCAGTGAATAGAGTTAGCAGTTACTTTTCGAGTACTTTAGCACACCACGACAACAAGAGATGCCTAGATGTGACTCTAAGTCTCGGTTTTAACCAATGTCCCATATTAGGAAAACTTTTTCCTGTAAGCATCACACGTGCTTAAGGCCCACAAGTTCAGCCTGGGACTCTAAAGCAATCATCGATAAATACTGAGTATGGATCACAGTTGGCGGTTTTGAGCTGTTAGTGCCCGCCCCTTGTTCGCCGCCCCCCCCACTCCCAGTAAGGGCTCTAAACGGTAAACTCCGGAGTCAATTTTCAAGCCGGGAGCCGCCAGACCAACTCTTACTATTTGTCGAAGTTGATTCGATGATGGTGCAGCCCTCCAGCATTGCCGCGGCCTCCGGGGTGCTTCCGGTGCTTGCCTGAGGGAGGGGGTTCGGAGTTAGCGCCCACATCCCGGGCCCGGGTTCCCCGCCCGCCGCGTGGCCCTCCCCGCTGACCGTCACTCACCGATGCGCCCATGGCCGTGGCTGACGTGCCCGCGGAGCTTCCGCGTCTTCCTTAGCCTGGAAGGCTGCGGGAGTAAAGAGTCGGAGCGTGGAGTCACGGAAAGGCACCCCCTATGCTCCGGGCTGCGGCCGGAGCTCAGGCCCACGCCGCCTCCCTATGGCCTCCGAGCCGCGTGGCCGCGCCCGGACCCTGCCCCAGGGACCCCGCGAGGAGGGAGAGGAGGGAAGGAGAAGGAAAGAGGAGCACAGGCCCAGCTCCCTGCCATTCCACCCGCCAGGAGCCCCGGGCTGGCCAAGCCAGGCCATGCTACCCCCCGGATCGGAGACCCCGCAACAGTCACCTACCATATCGCAAGCCGACGCAAAAGAAAAAGGAAGCTGCGCCGCAAGTGTCGCGAGAAGAGCAAAGAGGAGGGAAGTTAGGGTAGACGTCACTTCCGCTGAAGGGGGCGGAACGAAGGGAGGGAGGAGCTGTCGCGCATGCACTCTGAGAAGGGGGTCGTACCTCAGGGTTGCGGTTGCCTCCCTTCCGCCTCCTCAGCGGAACGGGGCGGAGCTGAGGGTGGAGACGAGCCCAGCGGCCGTCCCGTCTGGACGGCCCCGGCCCAGGAGGGAGTCTCCGAGACCCTTCGTTTATGTCGCCCCACCCTGGGCGCTTATTAAAAGCCTGAGGAAGAGACCCGCGGGCCCTGCGGCCAACCTCGGGGGTCCAAGCTGGAGGAGGGTCTTACGAGGGCGACCTCGCGGGGAACTCCTTCTGTTCCTGTTTCCTTTATTGCAAGAGCAAGGACCTGGACCAAAGGAAGCTCCGGGTCCTTCCCAATCGGAGACCCGCCGCCCTGTGATACTGCCCTGAGAATGAGGGCCTGCCCCGCTCCCCCGATACTGGGGATACCAGGCCCTAAAATATTATCACAGGCCTGTCATGAGCCTCACAAGTAAATAAAGCGCTAGCCTGGCCACTGAGGTTCTGCAGAAGTCCTCTCTCTGGTTTTAGTGAAACCAGTGATGGAGAGAGAGGGGGGGAAATTATTATTATTATTTAAGCCATCACTTACCTGAATGTTGTATCTTTCAGGATTGCCTGCCAGGAAGATCATAGAACCATAGATTTCATATTGCTAGGACCTTCAATCCGACCTTCCCATCTTCCAGGTGGATGAAAGCAGAGGTTAAGTGGCTAATGGCTTCGCAATAATAGATACCTTTTACTGGACTGTGTGGCAGGCACTGCACTAAGCACTTTACTGCTATTGTTTGATCCTCACAACAACCCTGAGAAGGAGGTGAGGTTACTATGGTTCCCATTTTACAGATGGGGAAACTGAGGCAACCCCAGGTCAAATAGTCATTTGTCCAGGTTAATGTCTGAGGCTGGAATTAAACTTAAGTCTGTTTCCTTCCACCTTCCCACCAAATGGTAAATAGCAGCATTGGAATTTGAATCTAGGTGCTCCAGGCACTAACAGCGATGGTTTTTTTTGGCACCATTATATAACACTATTTCTGTCTCCACTTGGGGAATGTTATCAGTGGTTCCAAATATTCCACATAAGAATGTATTTGGTTTTCAGAAAAAAAGCCATGTAATTAGTGAGGTAAGTGAGCAAATGGAAGAAAACGGCTTTTGGTCCAAAATAAAATAATGTAGGAATGGGACTGATTTGGGGACAAATGAGGGATATTTCTGAAGCCTTTTCAGAGATGAGTACAGAAATATGAATGACATCATTATTGGAGTATATGCTTCTTAAGGTAATTTTGAACATCAATACTTAAATAATTAGTCTTATTACTTCATAGTTATACCTCACTGTGATAATTTTATGTAACATGTTAAGATTTTACAGATCATTTTTCTCACAATAACTCTGTGACAGTCACTACTGTGACAGTAGTGAATAGAAATGTTCTCTTCATATTTTACAAGTGGAAATTGAAGCACAAATTGTCTGAACGATTTGTGCAGTGTTACCCAGCTTGTCAGCACTAGAGCTAGAGCTTGGACTCAGTCAATTAACAGGCATTTATTAGTTGTCCTCTGTTGGAGTGAATAGAAGGCTTGTCTTGGATACAAGTCAGTTTGAGTTCAAATCCCACTTTTGACACTCATGGCTGGTGACTCTAGACAAATCACCCACATTCTCTTTGTTCTCACACCTTTCTAAGATAAAACTTCCAAGGCCCGGCCAACCTGCATTGCTAGAAAGAGTTTTCCTTAATTGGGAATTCCTTATGCCAATGAAAGGTCCAGTTTCTGGATCCTATTATGTGCTGGGAACCTAAGATAAAGAAAATGAAATACCTGCTCTCCAGGAACTGATACTTTGGTAGAAGAGACAAGCTCATGCTACATTCTCAGTTATTTAAGGTTTACAAAGTCCTTCCCTCATAACACTGTAACTTAGGTAGCACAAACATCACCCTCATGAATAATAACTGGCATATGACAAATTTAGGGCTATAAATGTTATTTGCTCATTTTAAAACTGTAGGGTACTAGTCTGGGTGAATTCAAAAAGGATCTCAGGATCCCATCTATTGGCAGAGTTAAGTATTGACTTCACATACAGTGAAGGCTCTTTCCACTGTATCGTGTGTGGTGAAAATGTCACTTTCAGTAGAAAAATAGGGAAGTATTTGAAACTTCCAAAGAAATGCCTATTATGAATAAATGAATGGTCAAACATTGATGCTTCTCTGATGAACGTATCATTAAAACCCATTGACTTTACAAATTCTTCATACATTTATTGTGAATAGTTTCACTAACGTTCTATGAGAAATCATTCTGTTCATTTGCTAAGTGGGTGACAAATTGACATCCACTATTGTGGCTTGATTTCAAAGGCCAATATTCTTAGCACATATTAACAACAGTTCACATTTCTTTAGGATTCTAAAATTATAGTTCTTGGAGGCAGAGTATGCATATATTGTCATTTTACAGATGAAAATATTGAGGGCAAGATTTGCCCATGGTGGGTTTTTTTTTAAAACCAGATTTGTTATTTTCAGTGATGTAAGGAGCTCCCAGAAAGGAAATTCCCCCATAACTGTGGATATCCAATTTAGAGAGTTGTCTGAGGGATACTGAAAAATTAAGAATGTTGCCTAGGGTCACACAGGCAGTGTGACTGACCAACTCAGATGAGAACTGAATCCAGGTCTTCCTTATTCTGAGAAAGGCAGAGCTTGCAAGTCATACTCATTATTTCTATATTCTTTACTTACATTCATCTTTCAGCTTAGAATATTCTCCTGTGTCTTCTTCATTTATTTAAAACCTCTATTCTTCAAGGCCCAAAACTCATATGCTCTCTCTTCAGGAAATGTTTCCTGACTCTTAGTACTCCTCCCTTCTTAATTTATAGCAGCTATTCCCTTATTTCATACACACACACACACACACACACACACACATATGCCTTATGACGTCTCTTGTTTTTGTTATAATTTACATTTTCATGTTAAAGCATGAAATTTTTCTCTTAAATTCATTCAGACATAAAAGAAGTCAACAGACATAGTTGAAGAATAGCATAATACTTTCACTCTAACCAAGCTATTCCCTTGCACAGATTTACTAGAAGAGATGGATAAAAATCTCACAGAATAGGCAGAAATGGAGGAGTTTTGATCTGTATTGTTGGAAGGAATACTTATGTTAAGGAGATCACAGATTCATTAATATAAGTACTAAAATATTTTCATTTTAAAATGGGAAATATACGTGACTATCTCATCAATCTAGCTTTTTCCCCCCAATTAAACTAAGATTCTAGAATTATTAGAACTGGGACTATCTTATACTTCTTTGATTATACCACAGTCTTCTGCCCATAGTAAACAGATGTTTAGTGAATATCTATTAACTGAAAGAAATCTGGCAAGCAAAACTAACACTGTAAGTAGAATATCTAAGATATCCTTATTTAATAGGGCACTGACTGATGAGAGTTAGGGCTTCAGGGCTTGCGCATGTCTACCCTTATGGGGGATTTGGTGAACCTGCTTTTGGAAACATGATGACATCTAAGGGATGACCCCATGATTGTGTGATTATTTTCTGTCTGCTTTCTGTGTGGTGAAAAAAAAAAAAAAGTCTCTTCATTGGTTGCTGAGCTAGAAGTTTCAATAGAGGAATTCACCCATTGTCTCTCCCTGGAGGCTTTTGAGTGAGAAGGAGAAACTGTACCGGCCTGCTTGGTTGGGGAGAGACCTCGGGCCCTCTCTTGCCCGGTCCCTCTGAGGATGTGGTGTTATTCTTTTCTCTGTCTCTGTTGACTTTCATTCTTTCCTGCTCCTAGGTGAATGAATTTAGGAGATGAAATTAACAGCCTATGATCTTATGGTTTTCAGAAGACTGAAAGAGCCACCAGAAGTCCAGGAACTAGAATATGTAGGATATAGTTGAGACCAAGGAGAAGCTGTCTCTGAAGAATGACCTGCTCACAGCAGCCTGAAGTGGATTGGCCCAGCAGCCTTGTCCTATAATCAAGGTAATGACTAATCCATGGATGAGACGCTCAGAAGCGAACTCCGAGCTAGTGAGAATGTTTGTAGTTGTCATTTTAAACTTGAGCTCATTCTCATCAGGACCTTAGGAGGAGAGGGGAGAGAGTGCTCTATCCAGGAGGGACTTTTTGTAATTCGGATCTTGCTATATCTTTTTGTAATAGCTCCTAGATATTCACTGGTTAAATGATAATAGGGAATTGACTGGTAAATGATTCTGGAGGAATACATTAGATGGAAGCTCAAGTTGACAGTGTTGGAAAAAATACTCTCTCCCTCATGGTTACTTCTACAGCACAGAGGAGCCTTACTCTGAGGACCCTATGGCTTGTATGGGTTAGATGAATTGCTCGCTATATGTGTTTCTGATTTTTCAAATCTTTCCCCAAGACATTAGAAGAGAAATTATTCATGGGAAGATTATGTTTTCCACTCTGAAATTTCTCATTCTTGATTTTTGGAATTTTGAAGAGACTTATGGTAAATGTAGCATTCTCTCTGAATCCCTACCACAAGTATGTTGTATATAGTAGGCACGTAATAAATGCTTGTCAAATTGAACTGATTATTAAATTGGCTTCTGTAGGTCGCCTTCAAATATGAACTACCTTAATTTCTTTCAAGTACAAAAGTTGTTTTCTGTTTGTTTTTCTTGCTTTGCAGCTTTCTATGATTTAGAAAAGTTTTGTCACCTTTATTTTTCAAGGGGGCAGCAGTGGTCTTTTTATTCAGAGCTAGAATGTGTGATCTTTTCAAAGCAATGACAATAGGGATAGTCTCAGAAATCTAGCCCCTGATTCAGTAATTCTTGGTGAAACCGCATTTGGAGAAGTTCTCAAAGACTATTTACATACATACATACAGATTTTCCCTAAAAACATATTAAAAAAATAGTCTGACTCATGGGCTGAGACATCTGATAGCTTTTTCTTCTTGCTTTATGAAGCTGTTAGTTTAGGATTTTGTTTTGTTTTGGATTGAGGAGATGCAGAAAGACAATAAAATATATTTGTTCTTGGTGGCCTTTCAGGGAAATAAGATTAATGGGTCTTCTGGTAGAAAGCATCAATAGTAACAAAATACAAGAAATAAATTTGGAAATTCTATCAGAAATAGGAATCTTTTTCTTCTCAGCTTGGGTATAATTAAAAAGAGATTAATCATATTAAAAGGAACATTTTCCCAGATCTCGCAGATATTTTCACACTATTGTTCTGGTGATGCTATAGACCAAATAATTAAAATTGAAGGGCAAATGTCATGGCTTACAGTGGGCATATTCAGATTACAACATATTTCAAATAAGGAATTGCACAGGAGAAGGCATTAAAGACATGACAGACTAAATCAGTGACCGCTATAACCATGAAAAACAAGCTGATCATGTGTTGGAAGTAAGGGTTTGGTAAAGTTCAGTTTCTTGTTTTGATTGTTACATACACTAATGTAAAGAGGATCAAGATGTTGAGTATACCCTCCCCTCCACCGACCCTCTCTCCCTGCCTCAGATTAACTGTGGCATGAATGAGAATCTCACAGCAAAGTCAGGGCTGAAGGAATTCTTATATTGATGAGCTCACATATTTCATTGGAATAAGTACTGAACTAGTTTCATTTTAAAATGAGGAATATCTGTGATTTTAGGAGGAGATTTATGGACATATGACAAGCTGGGCAAAGATAGTTGTGCTTTATTCTAAGAAGGGTCTAAAATGATTCCATCAAAAAAAAAAAAAAAGAATGGCATGAAATTGCCCATTTTCAATCACAAAACATTTCTAGGTTTTTGGATGAAGATAATGAAATGAGGATGAAAAATGTTGGCTTCATCTTTGTACCCTAGGCCTACTATACCTCAGACAATGCCTGAAAAGGCACTTGAAACATGTTTATTTAACTGAATTAAAATTGTAAAAGAATAATAAAGCATTAAATGAGGAATAGCGAGATGAATATATGGGTCATAGTTCAGCATCATCTTTTGCAATCTTTATTAACCTTTGCAATTTTCAGTCCTGTATGTTAAATTTTCAGTTCTGTTGTATGACTCATCTAGAGTAAGACAATAATTTGTACTGAAATTAATGTTTTTGTGCACCAGATCGTGGATGGCCTTTAATGTCAGAAAAAGGTTTTTTTTTTTTGTTTTTTGGGTTTTTTTTTTTTTTTTTAGTTTTTCTTGGAGTAGTAAGAAACCACTGAATATTTTTGTGCAGAAAAGTGACATGTCAGAACATAAAAGCAAGGCCAGGTAATAGATGATAAATATGAGAGTGTCCTATAAAAATCATGTTAGGAGTCCTAAGCAGGGGCAGCTAGGTGGCATAATGGTTAGAGCACGAGCCCTGAAGTCAGGAGGACTTGAGTTCAAGTTTGATCTCAGACACATCCTTGCTGTGTGACCCTGGGCAAATCACTTAATCCCAATTGCCTCAGGAAAAAAAAAAAGGACTGCTGAGCAATAAGCCTGTCTCAGTCCAATTTATCCTGTATATAACTTTTTTTGTATACAGTTGTATGTATATTATCTCTCTCATTAAACTGGGAACTCCTTGAAAATAAGGATTTTTTTTTTTTGCCTTTCTTTGTATCTTCATTGCTTAGCATAGTCTTTCACATGGTAGCTAGTTAATAAATATTATGCCTTGACTTCATAGTCGATATTTATTAAATATTTTTTGAGATTGATTAATATAGCTTTTTTGGGCTACCATATCACACTGCTGATTCATTATATGCTTTACAGCAATCCACTAGAAGTCCCAGATGTTTTTTTAAGAACTGCTATCTTAGATTGCCTTCCTTATCTAGTACTTGTTAAATTTATTTTGATTTCCACATGTAAGACTTTACATTTATCTCTATTGAGTTGTATGGTTTTAGATTCAGCCACTTGCTCTCTACCTGTCAGAATCTTTTTAAATCCTAACTCTGTTATTCAGTATGTTAGCTCTCTGCCTTACTTTTGTGTGCTCTGCAAATCTGATTAGCATGCTGTTTCTGCTTTTTTCCAAGTCACTAAATATAAAAATGTCAAACAGAGCAGGTCCATGCGCAGATTCCTGGAGATCTCCTAATTTTTACTGAACTGACCATCTAATGCTGAGTTCATCTATTGTGTGCAGTACATCTCTCTCTACTTTTCTCTAAAAAAAAAAAAAAAAGCATGAAATACTTTATAGAAACTTTGCTGAAATCTTGGTAAATTATCATTATAGCATTTTCTTCTTCCTGTCAAAAAAGGAAATGAGTTTTGTCTGATAGCACATGTCCTTGCAGCCCCTTTTAAATGTTCATCTGCTAGCTCTTTAATGATCCCTTCTAGATTTCCCCCCCTCCCCACCCCCCACCCTCCAGAAATTGAAGTTAAGCTCACTGGTCTATTGCTTGTGGGCTGTTTTCTTCCCTTTTTTAATGTGAAAGTTTAGACATTTGCTCTTCTCAAAGCTTGTGGCATCTGTTCTGTTTTCCATGATTTATCAAATATCACCCAAGTGGCTCAGTAATAACATCTGCCAGGACACAAGGAAGTAGTTCTAGGCCAGGTTACTTCAATCCATTGGGGGCATCTAGGTGTTCACTTACTATCCCCTTATTTATCTTGGGTATCAACTCCCTGTTAGTCATTGCCAATGCAAATGTCATTCCTCTTGGTATAAAAAAGAGTTGCAAAATAAAGAGATGGAGGCATTTGCTCTGAGGAACAGGAAGGCACCTTATGTCAATGAATTGTATTGCACGTGGAGTGGAGTAAGGAGTAAGAAGACTGGAAAGGTAGGAAGGAGCCAGGACATAAAAGACTTTGAAAGACAGAGGATCTCATATTTGATGCTGGATGGGATAGGAAGCCACTGGATTTTATTAAATGGGGAGGTGATGGGGTTGGACATGCATTTTAGAAAGATCAATTGGACAGCTGAGTGGAGAATGGTTTTGTGTGAGGAGACACTGAAGGCAGGAGACTAAGCTGAGGCTGGAGTGCAGGTGTTAGGTAATGAGAACCCATGTTAGAATAACTGGGGCAGCTAGGTCAGATAGCTGATAGAACATGGGTTTGGCAAGAGCAAGATTCAGACACTGACTAGCTGTGTGACCCTGGGCAAATCCCTTCATCCTGCTTGCCTCAGTTTCCTCATTTGTAAAAATGATACTCCAGGATCTTTACCTAGAAAATCTCAAAATGAAGTCTCAAAGAGTCATACTACAACAACAACCAGAAGAATTGCTGATTAATCAAGTGAGGGGTTTTGCTGATTAGAGAGACTTGAGCATGTTTGTAGATAGTCTTTTAAAGAAGTTAATAGATGAGTGATTGAATATGGTAAGAAAGTAGGGATGTTAGAGAGGGCAGTCTGCTAGAGAAGACAGGATGGCCCACTTCCCATTTTAATCTCTCTCTCTCTCTCTCTCTCTCTCTCTCTCTCTCTCTCTGGTATCACAGGTTTTCAATTTTAAGCAAATTATCAACAAGAAATAAAAATTAATTACTTTATCTTTTGTAACTTACTAGAGAGTTTTTTTTTCCTTAAAGAATACATCAACAAACTGGGAAAACATCTTTACAATGAAAGGTTCTGATAAAGGCCTCATTTCCAAAATATATAGAGAACTGACTCAAATTTATAAAAAATCAAGCCATTCTCCAATTGATAAATGGTCAAAGGATATGAACAGACAATTTTCAGATGAAGAAATTGAAACTATTACCACTCACATGAAAGAGTGTTCCAAATCACTATTGATCAGAGAAATGCAAATTAAGACAACTCTGAGATATCACTACACACCTGTCAGATTGGCTAAGATGACAGGAAAAAATAATGATGAATGTTGGAGGGAATGCGGGAAAACTGGGACACTAATGCATTGTTGGTGGAGTTGTGAACGAATCCAACCATTCTGGAGAGCAATCTGGAATTATGCCCAAAAAATTATCAAACTGTGCATACCCTTTGATCCAGCAGTGTTACTACTGGGCTTATACCCCAAAGAGATACTAAAGGGAAAGAGACTTGTATGTGCCAAAATGTTTGTGGCAGCCCTGTTTGTAGTGGCTAGAAACTGGAAAATGAAAGGATGTCCATCAATTGGAGAATGGCTGGGTAAATTGTGGTATATGAATGTTATGGAATATTATTGCTCTGTAAGGAATGACCAGCAGGATGAATACAGAGAGGCTTGGAGAGACCTACATGGACTGATGCTAAGTGAGATGAGCAGAACCAGGAGATCATTATACACTTCGACAACAATATTGTATGAGGATGTATTCTGATGGAAGTGGATTTCTATGACAAAGAGACCTAACTGAGTTTCAATGGATAAATGATGGACAGAAAGAGCTACACCCAAAGAAGGAACACTGGGAAATGAATGTGAACTATTTGCATTTTTGATTTTCTTCCCGAGTTATTTTTACCTTCTGAATCCAATTCTCCCTGTGCAGCGGGAGAACTGTTCGGTTCTGCAAATATGTATTGTATCTAGGATATACTGCAACATATTTAATATATATAGGACTGCTTGCCATCTTGGGGGGGGTGGAGGGAGGGAGGGGAAAAAAACGAAACATAAGTGAGTGCAAGGGATAATGTTGTAAAAAGATTATCCTGGCATGGATTCTGTCAATACAAAGTTATTATTAAATAAAATAAAATTAAAAAAAAAAAAGAATACATCACTGGGGCAGCTACACGCCCTTGTGAATAGAGTGCCAGCCCTGACGTCAAGAAGACCTGAATTCAAAATCCTGCTTCAGTCACTTAATACTTCCTAGCTGTGTGACTCTGGGCAAATCACTTAACCCCATTTGCCTCAGCAAAAAACAAAAAACAAAAAAAAAGAATACATAACTCATAGCTGTAAAAAAATATGCAATACATTTCTTTTTTTATGCTACAATCTATAATATTAAGGTCTTAGAACTATTTTTGAATTTATTATGGAATTTGGCTGATGGTATTGGCATAAACCAAAATTTGGCCATTCTGTTTTCTCTAATTTTCCCAGAAGTCTTTTTTTTTTTTTCCAAATAGGGAGTTTTTTCTTAAGTAATTTATGTTTGGCAATTTATTGAATATTGGATTGAGTTCCAATGGTTCTGATTCTCTCTTGTCTATTTTGTTCCATTGTTTTTCCTTTCTTTTTTTAAAACCAATATCAAATGGTTTTGATGGATGCTTCTATATAATATAGTTTGAAAACTGGAATTGCTATTCTTCCTTCATTCCTACCTTTTTTGATTATTTTGTTTGGTATTCTTTTGTTTTTCTAAATGGATTTTATTTTTATTTTTTATCAAAGTATCCCTCTTGATAATTTGATTGGTATAGTATTAAAACTGTAAATTAACTTTGGCAGTAATGCCATTTTTATTATATCTCCATAACCTAGCCATCAGCACCAAATTTTTCTCTAGTTATTTGAATTGTTCTTTATTTCTTTAAGAATACTTTGTAATTGAATCCATATATTTTGTGTGTTTTGGTAGATGAATCCTCAAATATTTTATATATTTTGTAGTTATTTTAAGTGAGATTTCCCTATCATTCCCTTTTAGATTTTATCATATAGAAATGTTATTAATTTTTGTGGGTGTTTTTATAGTCTAGAACTTTGCTGAAGTATGAATTATTAATGAGTATCTTTGCTAATTCCTTAGGATTTTAAAAGTAAACCATCTTATTATCAGCAAATAGGGATGGTATAATTTGGTTATCTTTACTCTTCTGTCCAATTTCTAAATCTTTTATAAGCAATGTTTGGGTGTAGTATAAAAAAAAGCTCTAAGTTGGGAATAAGTTAATGTAAATTCTAATCTTTTCTCTGCCACTAGCTAGCTGTGTGATTTCAGAGCCTGTTTCCTCTTCTACAAAACAAGAGAGTTGGACCAGATAATCTCTAAAGATCTTTTCAGCTCTTATATGTTATGATGTTTACTGCCCTAATGAACATTGCAAACAAAACCTCAAAATGGAATAATTTCATAAAAAGTAGTATGCATCAGAAAGGATCATTGGCAGGAAATGATATAGAAGTGAGAGGCTGCAGACTACTCATTATATTTGTTCTGCTATTTATAGATCTCTTCTGCATTTATGTTTCAGAGTTTGGTAGAAGATTGCTATCAGAGTTCATTTTAAAAGGCTGGTTTGTGCTTACATTCATTGGTTATGTCCCTAAGCTTCTCCTCTTCACAGATTTCTACTGCACTATCCAGGGACGCAGACAGACTTTCATTATCAGTCACAGTGAACTTTTTTTTTTTTTTTTTTAAAGAAACATATCAGTTTTATTTGGTGTTTTCCTTACGGGGAGTTGACCCTGTCCTTGTTAAGACTCTATTCCATTTTTATCTGAGTATGTCTATAAATGGAAAAGCTGGTACGGCCATCGTGAACTACTAGGATTCTTCTAATGCCTGCAGACCCTGCAGTCTTTGGTGTCAGCAAATAGAGGGTCTGGACCTGTGGAAGTTCTGCTCACTGTCTCAACTGAGACTGAAGAGAAGAGGGACCAGAGGTGTGCTCCCTTCTGCCTCGTTTTGTTTTCAGTGTTTGATTTATGGATGCAGTTCCATGGGGTAAAGGTAATACTGGGTAGTTAGTGCCTGTTGTTTGTGTCCTGGATAGGTAAACCTCACTTTATGCACTTTGATCAGTTATTTAAAAAATTGCTTATGTGAATCAAATGGAATCATATTTTAAAAGCATTAGGAAATCTCACCATTTAAAAGAACTCTGTGGAGAATCTTTTATAAAAAGGTATTCCATATATAATATATATGGATATGTATATCTCCATACATATGCATATATGTTCAAACATATGTGCACATGTATATACATATATATACTCTAAGTTCAGATTTTTATAGGTCAGATTTTCTGAAGGTGAGCATGTCTGTGTTGAACAAAGTGATATTTTGGTAACAGAATAAACAGATTGAAGAACATTTGCTTTTGCTCCAGTCCTATTAACTTACCGTGTTTGCTCCTTGAGGGCAAGGACCCTTCCTTATTTATTTTGGTGTCTCCCTCAGGATCTTGTACATAGGAGGCACTTCATAAATGTTTATTGAATGATTTTCCTGTTAGGACAATATTTAAGCAGAGGATGCCCTAGTAGAGGGGCCATGTGTGGGTCTTTAAGACTATCAACTAAAAGGAACCTGACTGACCTGTGTGATTTTGGGGTAGAGCTCACAGAAATAGGAAGGGATATCTGTCCCTATCCCAAGGATAGGCACAGCTCTAGTCATTTCCCCTATTAACATTTGGGACCATTCTGCATTTCTTATGCTAAGATGCTGCCTCATTAGGAAGGGACAGATCCAGGGAGAAAGCATACCCTTTCTGGACATGTGCTGGTTTCTCAGCTATAATGTTCCTGTTTTTTTTTTTTTTAACATATTAGGAAGAAATTTAAATCATTTGGCAGAATTTTCCAACACCTCTGATTAATTCTGATTTTTTAAATTATGTATTTGAAGTATATCTCCTAACATAAGTAAATTTATTCAGTTTTTCCTTGAATTGCATTATTAATAGAGGAATTAAGGAATTCAACAGATTAAGAATTATGTAGAGGAGTAATATATCTAACAAAATTCTCTTCCTCCTTCAGCCCCAACAGTTAGTTTTTAGCTAGAGGAGCAATTTTTCAAAAATTTGTGGTCTTCCACACATTTTTAGTCAATATTAGTGGGTCTTGATGGGCCCATTACTGATGACCACATCTGTGTTTAGAGGAAAATTGTGTTCACTTTCTACTTTTTGGTATTTATAGGGCTTCAGAAGTACTTTGTATCTGTTAGATGAAAGAAAGTGTTGTCATCATTATTTATTACTCATAATTTTAATGTGTGCCTTCAAGTTTGATACATGTACTCAGTAATGAGAACCTGCTGGCTCTTTGTCAAGACAAAGTTAAGATTTTTAACACTGCCTTTCAGTTTCCTGGTATTTTTGAAAAACTGGAAATAATGTTAATCATTGTTCATGATGGATGCTATTTGTGAAAAAACCGCAAACACATAATATTTTTCTACTAAGATGAAAATATATTTTTGTTGTTGGTAAGATTCCAAAGGATGTCTTTAGATGGTCTTTGGTAAAGGAATAAATATGATGTTTCTGTTGCAAAATTGCCAAGATACAAGGTCAGATACCATCACATCTTAGAATCTCAGAGCTGAAAGAGACCTTAGAGGTTTTTTAGTCCAGTCTCCCATCCAGTTCAAAAATTCTTTTTGCTCTATCTCTGTAAGGCAAATCAAGTCTCTACTTAAACATATCCATTGGCTGGGAACTCACTAATAAAAGGAATAGCTGATATTCCTATAATGCTTTAAAACGTACAGAGAATTGTATATACATTATTTTCCTTTACCCCATATTTCATGTAGCAGCTTTATCACATTTTTGAACAGTTCTAATTATTCAGTTCTTTATTTTAGGTAAAATCAATCTCTCTAACTTATACCTTTTGTTTATAATTTTATTCTCAGTTCTGAAGAGAAGAGATCTAACTCTGAACAGAGCAGTTTTGTCTCCTTCCTTCCTCCCTTTCTCTCCCTCTCCCTCTCTCTCTTCCTCCCTCCCTCCCTCCTCTCTCTTTTCTTTTCTTTTCTTTCTCAGCTGGGAGTGACTTGCCCAGGATCACACAGCTAGGAAGTGTTACGTGTCTAAGGCTGGATCTAAATTCAGATCCTCCTGACTTCAGGGTTGATGCTCTATCCACTGTGGATTCCAGATCCTTCCAAATGATCTTTTGATGGGATATTTTCTTTTTCTTTTCTTTTTTTTTTTTTTAATAATTTTTTATTGATAGAACGCATGCCAGGGTAATTTTTACAGCATTATCCCTTGCATTCATTTCTGTTCCGACTTTTCCCCTCCCTCCCTCCACCCCTTCCCCGAGATGGCAAGAGTCCTTTACATGTTGAATGGGTTGCAGTATATCCTAGATACAATATATGTGTGCAGAACCAAACAGTTTTCTTGTTGCACAGGGAGAATTGAATTCAGAAGGTATCAATAACCCGGGAGGAAAAACATAAATGCAAGCAGTTTATATTCATTTCCAGTGTTCTTTCTCTGGGTGTAGCTGCTTCTGTCCATCTTTGATCAATTAAGGCTCTCTTTATCAAAGAGGTCCACTTCTGATGGGATATTTTCTAGTCCCCTCACTCTTAGTTTGCTCTTCTCTAGATGTTCTCCATCTTTCCTACAATATCATATCTAGTATTACACAGTATTTCAAATGTGATAAGGGCAGTGGTTCAATCACTTTCCTTCATTAGAGGGCAATTTGATTAATTAACATAATTGTACTTTTTACAACATATATAGGAAGGGGACTCTTTCTTGGTCTCTATTTCTAATCAGTCAACGAGTATTTTTTTAAGTATCTAATGTGTCAGCACAATGCCAGCCAGCACAAAAAAGTGAAAGACCTAATCCTCAAAGAGTTTATATTTCTTTGAGGGAAAAAGTGCACACACACACACACAAATATATATGTATGTATATATCCACAGGTAAATACATGCAAAGTAGTTGAGGGAGAATGGACACTAACAGTGGGAAGGGGAAATCCAGAAGGACTTCCTATAGAAGGTGATACTTGAGCCAAATCATGAAGACAGTAAGGGATTCCCTGAGCAGGCATGAGGAGAGAAGGAGTGCTGGCATAAAGACAGAAGATGGAGGGTACAGTATGAGGAACAAGATCTTAGAAGGTAGGAAGGGAAGTCATTGTATAAAATCACTGGATAGGTTGGGACTAGATAGTAAAGGGCTGGAAATGCCAAAAGGTGGACTTTTCCCAAGAGGTCACCATTAAAGAAACTGAGTAGCAGAAGAACATTGTTAGAGTCATACTTTAGGAAAATGAGTTTGGCAGTCATGTGAAGGACAGACTGAAGAGGATAATAGGGAGACTGTTGGGAGGCCTTTGTAACAGTAGTGGCAAGAAGAGGATGTATGCAAGAGACATTGAGGAGCAGCAAGACAGTTGATTAGCTGAGTAGTTGTGTGGGATGAGGAGTCAAGAGCAATGATGCAGTTTTGAACCTGGGAAACTAGAAGGATAGAGAAGTAGATCCTGAGTTAAAGAGCATGATAGTTTGCTTTCTCAATGATTTTAGTGCTGAGCTCACAGTCTTTTTTTTTTCTCCTCCAACTCCTGCCCTCATATTAAGGGACTTCTACATGTATATTGTTAGCTCCTCAAACATCCTAATTTCTTCAACTTGCTCATTTCTTATGACTTACTTTTTCACCCTACCTTAACCTACATATGATATTCTAATAATAATAATAATTACAAATTCTACCCTGGCCCTTGTCATGTTGCCAAAAGTGTTTTGCTTTCATTTTCATGAACTGCAAAATTCTCTCTTCTCTGTCTTGCAACCCATTGTTTGTTTTTCATTCTTATTGCATTCTCTAGTTCCTTCACCCTCAATTCTTTCCCAGGTCTCATAATTGACTACATTCTCCATACTTCCCATTTTGACCTCTTCGTGAACCAGGTCAACTTCATTTTATCCTCTTTTCTTGCATCTCTTGCACCCTTCTCTTATTGCTGATTTTGCCCTTGCTGAGTAACAATTTTGGATTACCAGCCTAATTCACAGTGCTGGTGATTTATTGAATTAATGAATGAAACATTTATTAAGCACTTGCTATGTGTTAAGCATTGTGCTAAGTGCCGGAAATATAAACAGAAAAACAAGATTGTTCTCAAGGAACTCATGTTTTAATGGGGAGACAGCATATATGGAAGGTTTTGACATATTTTTATTTGTTTGTTAAATATTTTCCAGTTACATAAGAAATCTTTCAATATTCATTTAAAAAATTTTGAGTTCCACATGCTTATTCTCCCTTCTACTCCTCCCCTACCTTCTGAGAAGGCAAATAATATGATATCGAATATACATGTGAAAAAGAAACTAAAGAAAGCCCTCAGAGTTTATTACTTCTCTCTCTGGAGGTAAAGAACATTTTCATCCTGGGTCCTTTGAAATTTTCTTGGATCATTATATTGATCAGCATAGCTAAGTCTTCCATAGCTGATCTTTATATATTATAATATTGCTGTTACTATGCATGATATTCTCTTGTTTCTGCTCACTTCACTTTGTATGGATTCATATAAGATTTCCCAGGTTTTTCTGAAACCATTCTTCTTGTCATTTTTTTATAGTAAATAGTATTTTTTTAATCATAGTCATATAATGCAAATTGCCCAATTATTCTCTAGTTCATGGACATCTGCATAGTTTCCAATTCTTTACAACGACAAAAAGAGCTGCTATAAATATTTTTATACATATGGATTCTTTCCCCCTTTCTTTGATATCTTTGGGATACAGACAATATACCAAACTGACCTCATTATCTTTCCCCCAAGCCCTTCTTTTCCCCCAGTTTTCCCTCTACTTTCAGGATCAGTACCATCCTCCTAATCAATTCAGGCTTGCAATCTAGGAGTCATCCTCAACTCCTTACTCATCCCACATATCCAGTCAGTTGCCAAATTCTGTTAGTGCTCTATACCATCTCACATATGCCCTCTTCTCTCCTTAAACACTGCATCTACCCTGGGGCAGTTCCTCATCACTTCATGATGTGGACAATTGAGGTAATCTTCTGCCTGTCTCTCTGGACTATGTCTCTCTCCACTACAATCCATTCTCTATTCAGCTGTCAAATTGATCTTAAAGACCATATCAGTTCCTCCTCTCACTTCATTTAAAAAAACTCCCTGTGATCTTGTGAAATCCCTCTGTTTGGCTTTTAAAGCCCTTCAAAACCTGGCTACTTTCAGCCTTCCATTCTTATACCTTATCCCCCTTCACGACTCTTCTGATCTAGTGACGCTGACTTCCTTACTGTTCCTTAAACAAGATGCTTCATCTCCCTCCTTTGGGATTTTGGTCTAGCTGGTCCCTATGCCACTCTCATTTCTGCTTCTTGGATTCAGCCTCAGATTAAAATCTCACCTTCTATAGGAAGCCTTTTCCTATCTTCCTTACTACTAATGCCTTTTTTCTGTGATTACCTTTAATTTGTCTTGTATATAATTTGTTTGCAGATACCTGTTTTTAAGTAGTTTACGCCATTAGATTGTGAGTTCCTTTTTGCTTTCCTTTTGTATCTTGCTATTTGGCACAGTGCTTTATATATAATAAATAAATATCAATAAATTCTTATTGATAAGGAAGAAGAGACTAAGGAGGAGGAGGGTAGCTAGCTACTCTCATTGTTTAGTGAAGAAAAAATAAAGCTGTGATAGTTTGACTTAGAATAACTCAAAAGAGATAACTAACAATATTTTTTACTAAAATGTTTCTTCTTGTGCTGTGGTCTCCCCCTCAAATAATCTGGAACTGAATAGAGGGAAGAAGACATAGGGTACGTGTCTATCAACACTCCATAGTTCTTATCCAGATTCCTAGCATTTGTATTCAGGGTTCTCTAAGCTAACAACCTGGTACCAAGAAACAATATCCACATTACCCAAGGATGCTTGAGGTAGTGGAGAGGGCTCTAGAGAAGGAGTTAGGAGAGCTGCCTTTCTGTCACAACATTTGCTTGTCCTTCTTGGGCAAGGAACTGCCTTCTCAGAGCTTTAGCCTCAGATCTATAAAATGAGAATATCAATGCCAACTGTGCATGGTGATTATGAGGATTAAGTGGAAAGATATATGTTAAGAAAGTACTTGGAAAAGTATAAAATGCTTTAGAACATAAGGTATCATTGTTACATCTCCTTGAATCCATGAGCCCACCACGGATAGGGAGTCCCCAGAGGGAAAATCTGGGAGGGAAGAACCAGCCAGCCCGAAGAGTATGTATCTGAGTCACCAGGTGCAAAGCTTTAATTAATGTAGCAGCTGGCCCAGAAGCACAGCTGGGACCCACACAGCAGCCACCTAGCTGGGGGTGGGAGTGGAGAATATAATCTATATCTGAGAGGAGAAAACCCCAGCATTCATGTGTCTTAAGGAAAACAAGAGACTTTCTTGGGTAGGGTGCATTTTTAATCACAACTCTCTTAGACAAACAATGAAATCTGTTAAGAGAAATTAGTTGCATTTATACGCTAGAATTTCTTCTGGTGTTGAACTAATTGAGATAACATAGAGACCTCTGAAAAAATTGGCGAGTTCAAGACAAGGCTAGATGAGTTGTTTTTTTTTTTTTTTTTGTCTTTTGTTTTAAAGATCACATTAGTATAGGTCAAATTCTGAAGTAAAGGTTGTTGACCATCAAATTCAAGGCCAAACAGTTAAAAACAACATGAGCATGTTTCTCATTCAGCAGCCTCCCCTACTGATGCTCTACCTAGTTTGTAGGCTGTCAGTGATATCTTGGGATTTTTGTACTGCTAATGGATTTCTTTTATTTCTTTCTCCTTTCCCCCTATTCACACTGAAAATAAAATAATGAATCTGAGGTCTCATAAAGTTCTCTGTAATTTAAGCTCAAGCTTCCCAGTGACTAAATGGGTATCTTGCTGATTGTCCCCCTTTGCTTTTCTCCTCAAGCTTTTCATATCTTTTACCTGAAAACCTCTCCTACTTCACTGAGAAAATTTGACCATTTGCTGATAGTTCTGTCTTCAACTTTTCAAATACTCCTTCTTTCTTCCTTTATTGCCATCTCCAAGGAAGAAGATCCTTTTCCCTAAAGCCAGTTTCTATATATGTCCTTTATTCTACCCCTTACTATTTCTTCTGTCAGATTCCCTCTATAATTATATCCTCTTGTTCTAATCTTTAATGTATTATAATGCCTTATTCCATGCTATCTATATACACTTGCAGTTTTCTGTCAATCTTAAAAAATCCTCACTAAGCCTATCATTCCCTCAAACTATCACCCTTTATCTCTTCTTCCTTTCACAGCTAAACTTATAGTAAATGCTATCTACTTTCATTGTGTTTACTTCTTGCATTTCTTTTAAAAATTTATATTGATATCTTTTATTTTTACATAACCTGGATTTACCCTCAGATGCTTCTCCCTCCCACCATTTAGAAAGCCATCCCTTATACCAATTAAAAAAAAAAGAAAAATAGGAGAAAAGAAAAAAGTAATTACCAAAACCAATCAACACATTAGCTGATGTTATATACCATGTTTCATACCTGTGGTAGAAGGAATCTTTTCTGATCTCTTTGGAGCAAGTTTGTTTTTTGTTTTATGTTGGGACATGATGCCAAATAGTTCCCCTAGACCAGTTCACTATTCAACCAAAACTGCTTTTAGTGCCTCTTTTTTTTCACAGCTTTCCTACATTTGTAATTTGCCTATTTTATAAACTTTACGAATCTGATGGGTGTGAGATTGAATCTCAGAGTTGCTTTACTTTACATTTCTCTTATTAATGATTTGGACCATGTTTTCACATGATTGTTGCTAGCTTTGATATCCTCCTTTGAAAAGTGACTCTTCACCTCCTTTGATGTATTGGGAAATAACTCTTATTCTTTTATTCAAATCATTTCCTTACATATTGGTGAGAGCTTTATCAGAGAAACTTGCTGTGAAGATTTTTTTCCTTCTGTTTCCCTTATAATTTTAATCGTATTGGTTTTGTTTGTGCAAAACCTTTTTAATTTTACACAATCAAAAGGGTCCACTTTATTTTCTATGATCCCTTCTGTCCCTCGTATGGTCATGCACTCTTCCATTAGTCGTAGATCCAGAAAGTAATTTCTTTTTTGCTTCTATAATTTGCTAATGATATCACCTTTTTAGATATCCATTTGGAGCTTATCAGATATGAGGAGTCATTCTATATCTAATTTCTCCCAGACTGCTTTCCAGTTTTCCCAGTTTGTGTTTGTTGACTTGTAACTAGTAATAGTGCTCTTAGCTTTATTGAAGTGCTTTTTTCCCCCTTATGTGTTTTGTACCTAATATGTTCTACTGATTGACCTATCAATTTTTTTATCCATTATCAAATCATTTTGATAATTACTAGTTTGTACTATAGTTTGAGGTCTAATATTGCTAGATCCCATTCTTTCCCACTCCCCCTTCATTATTTCCCATGAGAATCTTCACTTTTATCCTGCAGATAAACTTCCTTATTATTTTCTCTAGCTCCGTAAAATAATTCTTTGATGGTTTGGCATAGCATTAAATAAATTAATTTAGTAGTATTTTCATTTTTATTGGTATGATCAGTGACATATGAGCAATTAATTTTTTTTCAATTATTTAGGGCTTTTTTTAAATTTCTGTAAAGAGAATTTGTAGTTGCATTCATATTATTCCTGGGAATGTCATGATATATAGATTCCTAAATATTTTTTAAAATCTGTAATTATTTTGAATGAATTTTTTCTATTTCTTCCTAGTGGGTTTTGTTAGTAATATAGAGAAATACTGATAATTTTATGGATTTAGTCTATATCCCAAAATTTCACAGAATTTATTGTTTCAATTAATTTTTTCATTAACTGTTTTAGGTTTTCTAGCTAGACCATCAAGTTTTTTTTTTCAAAAAAAACCATTTTTTTGATTAGTATTCTTTTGATTTCTTATCTTTTCTTTTTGGTTTCATATGTAGCATTTCTGGCATCACATTAAATAATAGTGATGATATTAAACATTCTTACTTTACCCTTAATCTTACTGGAATGGCCTCCAACACTTCTCTATTACATAGAATGGTTGTTCTTAGTTTTATGTAAATAGTGATTATCATATTAAGGAAAAACCCATTTATTCCTATTTTTTCTGGCATTTAAAAATTACAAAGAGAAATTATGTTTTGTTAAAAAAAACTTTTGAGTATGTCTACATAATCATGTGATTATTATTTATGTTATTAATATGACTTATTAACATGTTTGCATTCCTGGCATAAATCCAATCTCATCATAATGTTTAGAATAATCTTTTTGTCATATTGCTGTAGTCTGCTTGCTAATATTTTATTAAAATTTTCTGTATCAGTATTCATTGGAAATATTGGTTTAGAACTAGGTTCCTTAACCTTTTTTTGTGTTTATGAGCCCTTTTCGAAGTCTAGTGAAGCCTGTGAACTTCTTCATTAAAGAATACCTTTTAAAGGGGCAGCTAGGTAGTGCAAGGGATAGAGCACCAGCCCTGAAGTCAGGAGGACCTGAGTTTGAATCTGACCTCAGACACTTCATACTTCCTAGCTGTGGTATGGGCAAGTCACTTAACCCCAGTTGTCTCAGCCAAACAAACAAACAAAACAAACCTTTTAAATAATTGAAGGAAATACTAAATTTCAGTTAGAGGTTAGTGAAAATAGAAATGCAATTGTTTCCTATCCAAGTTCATAGACCCCATGAAATCTATCCATTATCTATATAGCACAGGATTTTTGTCAGGATCAAATGAGATAATATTTGTAAACACTGTGCTAAGTGTTTGGCACATAATAGGTACTTAATGTTTATTCTCTTTTCTTTCTGTCTCAGCAAAATCTCTCATATAAGTCCTCTTCTAAGCTATCACTTTAGTTCAGACTCTTATCAGTTTTTGTCTGGATTATTACAATGACTTCCTAATTGGTCTTTCTGCTTTAACTCTCCATATCTTAGTTTACCCTTCACAGTGCTGCCATTCATCATCTTCCTAGGGTACAATGTAATCTCAAACCCCAAAGAAATTCTCCAAAGAGAATTCTCTTTTACATAAATATCCATTTTTAGCTCTAAAACCCCTTCATAGCCTGGTCCCAATCTACCTTTTCAGTTTTCCAATAGGTAATTCTCTTTGTTGTACATCTGCCAACTGGTTTTTAGACACATCCCTCTCTAGCTTTTTCCCATGGTTGGAAAGTCTATCCCTCTTTCCATAGCACCACAGCACTGCTTCCTCCTTGTTAGTGATTTTATCTTCCTTAAATTATTTTGTTTTATTCCTTTCAGTCTGTATTCATACTGAATCCTCCAAGTAGAATAAGCTCCTTGAGAGGGATGCTCTTGCATCTCTGTCTTTGTATCCTCAGATCCTAGCATTGTACCTGACACCATATCAATGGTGACTTTTAATAAATATTGAATTGAACTTAAATGGCATTTGATCTGGACTTTCAAGAATAGGTAGGATTTCAGAAAGGCAGAGATAGAGCAAAAGGTATTCTGGGATGAGTTAAATGTCATCTTGTTGATAACTGGATTATCAAATGTTATATTAGACATAATGTAAGAAAAGTATAAGTGAGCCTAGGTGGGGAAGGCCAGTGTTGCCAAATATCTGATTCTGGGAGCCAGGATCTACTTTACTTTTCAAGCCTTCTACCCACTGACTGCAGTGCCTCTGCTCAGTTTTGTTTACTCTGTCTCCCTAATCTAAGGATAAACCTAATAATTCTACTTTCACAACATCTCCTCTTATAGAACCTTCTTTCCTCTTATGCAGGAACAATACAAGCTCATGCCTCTTGCCTGGACTGCTGCAAAAGTGTTCTAACTGGTCTTTTCTGCTTTAATTTTGCCCCTCAAGTGTATCTTCCACTCATTTGTTAAGATGATTTTTCTAAAATATCAGACTGATATTTTATTATTTATGTCATCTCCCTGCTCAGTGAACTCCAGGGGCTTCCAAATACCTCCAAGAATTGGATTTCAGTGAGGCAGGGCAGTGCAAAGTCACCTGCCTCCCTTTCTCCTCTAGAACCATCTGGGTCAGGGGACAAGATCAGGACAACTAGAGGCAGTGGGAAGCCTGGCCTTTGTAAACTAAAGTCTTTTAACAGGTCTTAGGCAAGGCCCAGTCAGTGACTAAGGCTAGGTAAGAAATGAGGCAGAGATGGCATGGTATCGACTGCCTGATGTCATGGTCCTCTTCGAGACTAAAGAATAAACCACAGTGGTAGCCAGTTGGGCAACACAGCTCCTTTCATTTTTCTTTCATCCTTTCCTTTTTTCCTTTCCTTTCTTCTTTCCTCTCCTCTCTCTTCTCCTCTCCTCTCCCTTCTACTCTCCTCTCCTTTCTCCTCTCCTCTCCCTTCTCTTCTCCTCTCCTTTCTCCTCTCCTCTCCCTTCTCTTCTCCTCTTCTTTTTCCTCTCCTCTCCTTTCTCTTCTCTCCTCTCCCTTCTCTTCTCCTCTCCTCTTCTCTCCTCTCCCTTCTCTTCTCCTCTCCTCTCCTCTCCTCTCCCTTCTCCTCTCCTCTCCTCTCTTCTCCTCTCCTTTCCTCTCCTCGCTTCTCCTCTCTTCTCTCCTTTCCTCTCCTCTTTTCTCTTCTCTTCTTTCCCTTTTCTTTTTCTTTCTCTTTTCTTTCCTCTTTCCTTTCCTTTCCCCTTTCTTCTCATTTTCTTTCCTCTTTCCTTTCCTTTCCCCTTTCTTCTCATTTTCTTTCTTCTTTCCTTTCCTTTCCCCTTTCCTTTTTCAACTAGGTAAAAAAAGTCAGTTCTTTGCCTCATTTCTTATCTAGCCTTAGTCACTGATTGATCATTGGCTCAGTCAAATTGAAGCTTGTTAAAGACCTTAGATTTCAAAGGCCAAGGTTTCCCATAGCATACAGGGCCATCTCGAGTAATCCTGACCTTTATCTTGCCACTGGACTCAGATGGCTCTAGAGGGGAAAGTGAGGCAGGTGACCTTGCACAGCCACTCCTCCCTCAAATCCAATTTACTTGCATGTCTAGCATCACCTTTCTGATGTCATGGTCCTTTTCAAGAATAAAGGATAATTACCTCCAGGATAAAATACCAAGTTTTTTGTTTTAAAGCTCCTCAAAATGTAACCTCTTTTTATCTTTCCAGCCTTTTCATACCCAACTGCCTCCACAAACTCTACAATCATCCACACTGGCTCACTTGATTATTCTCACACACAGCATTCCAACTCGATTCTTTGAACTGGCTGGCCCCCATTCCCGGAATTCTCTGCTTTCTTATATCCAACTCTCAGTTTCCCTAGCTTCTTTTAAGATTCAGCTTGCTATCTCTCCTATCATATGTATTCCTTAAGGGCCGAAGCTGGCTTTTTTGCTTTGCTTTGTATCCCTAGCACATATAGTGCCTGGCAAATGGTAATCACTTAATACACTGCTTGTTAATTGGGTGGCTCACTAACTAAATCTCTGTAAAATCCCTGACAAATTGTCATCCAGTCCCTGTATGATTAACTTGAGTGATAAGCTCACTCTCAAATGAGATAGCCAATTCCATTTTTGAGGAGATCACATTGGGAAGTTCTTTGTTAAATTAAGTGAAAACTGACTTTGTTGCTTTTATTTTAGTTCTTCCCTCTGAGTGCAAGCAAAATAAGTCTTATTTCTCTTCAATAGGACAACCTATTTAAAATAAGTATGATCCCTTCAGTTTGATGAGTGACTGTGGTACAAACACGCAGAATCACAGATATTAAGAAGATGGAAGAACCAATCCCCTAGATGAAAAGTTAGACTTCTGAGTGGGAATCAGTTGTCCCTCTGGTTACCTTCCATAGAAGATTGGAGAGGTCAGATGCCAAGGGTTACAGGTTATGGTGGTTCTGGGCAGCAACAAGGGAGGGAAGTGATGCAATATATCACAACCACAGAGTCAGCGAGAGAAATGCTTGTCTGTTGTCTTAATTAGCAGCCTGTCCTGTTCTAGCTGCTGACTTGCAACAGCATGGAGCAAACCACATCACATCAAGGAGGCAGAGAGGGCACCTCTGATGTATACAAAGCATTGAGAGCACAGTGCCTTTTAAAACTGTTTTTCCAGACTCAGGTGTCTCTCTGACCCACATGGTGGCCAAAATCTGACAATTGCTGGAGGGGCAGACTATAAAGGCAAGCTGAATTTTTGGGGTCAGTTAGATAAGTAGGAAGCTCTAAAACAGCATTATCAGGATTTTTTCCCTCTCTCTCTTTAAAACAGTTTCCTCTCCCTTAATTGGGTCTCCAAGGCAATGTGAATAACATTGGCACCTCTGAACATTACTCTGTGAGAGTAATTATCCTTACAGGCCTAGAGTGGGGGAGGAGAGGCAGAGGCTGTCTTTGGGTTTGGAAGGAAAAGCCACATCTGATGTACCTGTTCTGCTTGGTCCTCTAATTGATTTTGAGAGTAATTACTGATGTAGGTTTTCTGAGAAAACACCTTGTCCACGGTTTGTACAGGGAGCCAGGAGGTGACTGATAGGAAATGGTTAAGAGTGAACACATCCCACTGTGGACATTATGAGCTCCTTAACCATAGCAAAGTAAAAAGATCTGGGGAGCTTCCAGAGGTTGGAGAAAATCAGGAAGTGATTTTCCTTAAGTCATATATGGAGTTAAGAGGTAGAGACAGCCCTGGAATTGTAGTCTCTTGATTCTTGGTTCTAGTTGTTTTGTCTTTGGCCGAGTATTGAGCTTCATTCAGACCCTCTGGCCTGGATTAGACTCATTACAGAATAATAGAATCTCAGAATGAAAGAAGTACTATAGTTCACATAGTCCAACCCCTTACTCAAAGCCTGAATCTTCTCTTTAACATTTACAAATGGTTATCTGGCCCTTTTGAGCTCATCTAATAATAGAGAACTCACTACTTAATGAAACAACCTATTTCATCATTGGATGATTGGTAAGGAAGGTTTTCTTGATATGAAGGGGAAATTTGATTCCCTGTTACTTCTATTCATTGATATTTTTGTCTTCCAATTCTTGACATTCATGCTTTGCCATTTTTCCTCAACTCTTGTTGCCTAGTTAAATCCATATTACTTAATCTAGACTTGCCTGCCTTAGGGTATATACCTGTTTCTCTTTTAGCAATCAGATCAGACCCAGCTGAGTGATAGTACCTGCTGCATGCTTCCATCCTCTTCTGGTAACTGGCACTGAATTTCTGTTTCTTAAAGTCTGATGTGATTATAGGAAACTTTTCTCCATTCCCCTTCTCTTTTTTCTTCTTTTCCTCTTTTTCCTGCCCTTTTCCCCTTCCCTTTCCCTATTCCTTCCTCTATTTCTTCTAATCCTTTATTTTTTCTACTTTCTTCCACTTTTTGTCTTCTGTGTATAAGACACTGTGCTAGATGCTAGATGCTAAGAATGCAGAGAAAAAAAATGAAAAATAGTTCTTGCCTTTAAAGAGTTTCCTATTTCTGCATGCAACATTTAAAAGATAAAAAGAATGAATATCATATGACAAAAGAATAAATGAATACAATGTATAACTTGATGATGGAGCTAACATTCATAACTAAAGGGACTAGCAAAATCCCTCTAAACTAAGATAGTAATAGGCATATGCAGGGAAGGAATACATTTTAGGAATGGGAGTTGACTTTTACAAAGGCATTAGAATATTGAGTCTGGAGAACAGTAAGTGGACCAATTTAGCTGGAAAAAAGAGAACCTCTGAAGTCTTTTCACAGGTTGGGTTTAGATGCACATGCAGTTTTTTCATCATTTTACTTCCTGTTGACTTTGTAACCAGTTTGGAAGGTTTCAAGTTAAGACTGTATCAGAAGGCACTAGAAACCAGTTCACTTTTATGTAGCAGATATTGTTAGGCAACTGCTTTCCCCACAGGGTTTGCTTTGGTTTTCTCATAGGGCAAAGTATACCAACTAAGCTCCAATGTGATCTGGGGATGTGGGGTCAGCTCAGTCAGTGAGAATTTTCTGAACATCAACCATGTGCTTATTAACACTATTTTAAGCATTATGAGGCTCATGATAGGAGACATGGTACCTGGCATCAAGGAACTCTCAGTCTAATTGAGAAGCCAAAGTTAGCAGCAATGAAATAATTAAAGAACTAAATATACGATTCTGTTTATAAATGCAGGAAGATCTCAGAAACAAGATCTTAGAGTACCTAGTATAACCTAGAGTACATGGAAATGTGTCTAGAGGAGGAAAGATTTGAACTAAGCTTGAGAGATAGGGAGGATTTGTACAGGTGGAAATGAGGAGGGCGGCATTCTAACTGAGGGAGCAAGAAGAGTAGGAACAAAAGTTCAGGGGTAGGAATGAGCCTGTCATGTTAAGAGATAGCAAGAATATCATCCTAATTGGGTCAGAGATACATATTAAGGGGTAATGAAAAGTAATGCTCAATAAATAGAATTTAGCCAAGTAGAATTTGTGACAAGGAAAGGAATTTGGATTAATTCAGTAGGAAGCTATTTTAGATTCTATTTTAGAGAGTGATAGGATTCATGCATATTTTTAAGAAAAAATTAGTATGTTAGTAATATATGCAGGGTAGTTTAGAGGAAGGAAAGACTGGAGGCAAAGAGAATAAGAAAACTATTGCAGTTATTCAGGTATAAGGTAATGGGTACCTAGATTGACTTGGTGACTATGTAAATAGAGAGGAAGGGACAAAATCCAAAAGATATTTTTAGAAGAAGAAATAAGGCTTGAAAACAATTTGTCTTTGTAATGAAAAAGAAGGAAAAGTTCAACTTTTTTAGTTGGGAAGAATAGTGGTAGCATTGAGAAAAATGTGTTGGTTAGGAAATAGTTCCAATTTTGGGTAGATCATGGATATACCATGTTTGAATATGATGAATTTAAGGTAATATTTAGGTCACCCAAATGGAGATGTGTTGTAGGAAGTTGTAAATGTAGGAATAGTGTTCTTATTAGATAGGATTGGAGGTAAAGATTTCAACCATCCATTTTTGATATATTTGAAGCCTTGAAATTGGATGAATTCTTTCAGTGACTGAAGGTAGAGGACTTAATTTGGGGGATTATTCCTAGTTAGATTTCAGGAATAGGAAGAAGAGTCAGCAAAATTGTGATGATATCAATATAGTAAGAAAGGCAGAAGGAGAAGCAGGAAAGTTCAGTGTCTTGGAAACCAGAGGAAGAAAGAGTTTCAATAAAGAAGGGATGGAGATCGTTCCAGAAAGGTTGAAGAGGATTTCATGTCTGTTAACTAATGCTTTCCAAGTTTCCGTTTTCATACTGAAAAATGACTTTTGGGGGGAAATGAGGGGAGCAGAATACTATTTGGGCAAAAAGTCTCTTCTTTCTGATGCTATCCAATGATAGCTACCCCATTTCTGTTGTCTGCTTAATAGTGGTTCTACAAGCCTTAGGATCGTCTGAATTTAGAGAACAGCAAATATCTGACCTATGTGCTGGTACATAGTTACAGCTTAGCAAGTGCTTGTTAACTGAGTATCTCTATTCTGTCTTCCCTTCTTTTCTTTCTCCTGTGTGTGCATCCATGAATCCCTGGTGCTCAGCATTGACAGCTGAGGGAGCCCAGGACCTTTACTCTTATAAATTTGTTCCCTCCCTTGCTTAAGTCTTAATCCCTTGCTTCTGACTCTACAATTGGTTGCTAAGGAAACAGGTTTTGACGTCACAGGATGAGGACTTCAGGTGAAGAGGCAGGAGCAGGTGAGTCAGTAGGAGATAAGAGATTTTATGTAAACAAAGGAAAGGGACTTTTCCTGTCATCCATATATATGTACGACAAGTAGACAGGACATAAGATTTTTGCAGCTTTTGTAGATTTTTTTTAAAAGGTAAAACAAGGTTATGTTGTTTGTCATCTTCATGGTCACAGTGTGAGGCTGGCAGTGGCAGAGTATACCAACTTGATCTCTAGCTATGCAGACACTGTTGTTTGAGCCCTGTTATTCCATGTTGGATTGCTATTTAGATACAGAGATTGCATCATCCTTCATACGTATAAACAGGGAATCTCCAGGGCTTTGCCAGCTCCTCATTTCTCCACCTACAGTGTTGTTATGATGAACTATATTTAAACGAGCTGCCTGAAGCCTTCAAGTTCCAGCAACAGATGAATATTGTCATTTTTTGGTAATATGGAGGATGATGGCTTACTGGGAGCTGATCCTGCAATACTGAGGGAGGAAACAGCCTTGTGAGCTAAACAGAGAGCTATAAACAGAGTTTCCTAAAGTTAAAAGTCTTGTTTTCTTTCTCTTGAGCATCCACTACAAGTTACCCTAAGGATTTAGAGAGGAGATACAGCTGGAAAGAGATATATTTCTTTAAGACTGTCTCTCTTGCCGATCAGTTTGGGAATATTGTTGCAGTGCTTTCAAGATAAACTCATCCAGGATGACTCACCAGAGGCCTTCCTTACAGGAGTATCTCAGGTGAGAGTGGGAGAAGAAGGGGTTGACTTCTCATCAGCAATCTCCCCTCCTCCTACAGCTAGGAATGTTCCCTGATACAAGAAGGGCTGTTTTCTGTAGAAAGGTATAGTGAGCACAAAGCCATACTCATTCCTGGCAGTGTTGCTGACAATTAACATACAGAAAAGGCTGTTTCCAGGGAGTAGGCTGTATGTGCCCTTTTTGCTTAGTTGCAACCCATCCTCTTGGCTGTCAGTAAATTTTGCCTGGCCCTTTTCCTGGCCCTCTATCCAGGTGGGCTGCTTTAGCAACAGAGGACAAAACACAGGTAAGCAAAGGAAGATGCTTTGGGAAAATTTGGTGAAATTATGGGCCAGGAACATTCTGTTCCTCTTTCAGTCTGAGTGTTTCTATAAGGGGACAGGTTAAACAGGTTAAAGCTTCTATTCTGTTGCTATGATTCGGATCACAGATGGGAAGGGGGTACATTATTTTGTTGGTTGGTTGGGTGACCTAGAGACCTTGTCTGCTTACCGGGGGAATGTCTAACAGAACTGTGGAACTGACATCTCAGTCTTGAGCCTGTTTTATAATCATTGGAAAGAGAAACCAAAAGCAATAGAGGTTTTTGCTTTTCAGGGATGTGATAGTTGTTAGTTTATGTTCCATGTGCTTCTGACCTCTTATTTCTGTGATCCATGTGCTAGTGATATTGGATAGCAGGACTTTAAGGAAACCAGGAGGTAAATCTATCAAATATTGTACTGGGAGTTGTAGATTTTGTGTCTTAGTTAACAGATATCATTTGTTGTTTCTACTTTATGCACAGAAAACTGAGACATGGGAAGATAATGTGACTTAGGTATGATTATAGAGGAAGGGAATTGCCTCAGAGTCAATCAGACAGGCTGTTCAGTGGTCTTTGGGGATAGGTTTAATTTCTAGATGAATTTGGGCAAATCATTTTTACTTCTCTGGACATCAATTTCCTACCTATAAAATGGGGTAGAAGAAAACTGAAGTTGCTTGTTTCACCTTTACCATCCTCAGAATTGGAAATGAATGCCATAGGTTATCTAGTATAATCTCATTTTATAGATGAAGAAAAATTAAGTACCTTTGATCCATAGTCACATGTAAGTGCCTGGCAAGTGGTAGAGCTGGGATGTGAACACAGGTCTTATGATTTCAAATCCAGGGTTATTTCTCTTTCTTTATGCTGCCTGTTAGGTACCGTATGCAAAGGCCCATTTCAGCAGGTAAAAAGTAAACTGGTCTTCCACAGTGTTGCATAAAAATTGTTCAAGTGATTCACATTCCATAAGCTGAGGTTAGAAACTTTTATTTAATGGCATCTTGTCTTTTGTGTTCCTTGACCTTTCATTTGTGTGCCTTTGACTATTCAGCTTCTTCATTTCAGTATTTTGTTACTATAATCCTACTTGGAATACAAGTTCCAAGTTTCTTCAGCATACAAGCCAGCTTTACCTCCTTTTCAATATGTTTGGGAAATGCTGTGTCCAAGATGGCAGTAGTGTTAGCAGTCAGCTTGGGCTGAGTCCTCATTAAGAGTTTCTTCCTCATGGTTAGTCAGAAATTTTAACATCAGTAGCAGTAGCAATTGCATGAGCAAACAGCATTACCTCCCATTTTCTGAAATAAAAATTCCCATGATTCTATTTGGACTCTTCATAAGAAGACCCTTATGTTAATCATAGGGATTTTATTACTACTACTCCATGAATCTTGGGACTGAAGGAGACCCACAAGAGTTTTCTAAGCCTTTCTCCTTTTTTTTCTATTATTTTTAATTTTTTTTCTCAGCTGGCTTTTGAGATAAAAAGATAAAATAACATTCTGCTGCAAAAATTTCCTTGAAAAGCTACGATGGAAAAAATTGTCTACTTATAAATTCAATATACAAGTGAAACCTAATATAAACAAACATAAAAACCAGATTGTATATAGTCAGTGCTCCTAAATATAGTCCATCCTAGTTTGTATGAAATTATAGGTCTGCTAATCTTCAGGCAGGATTACTTAAATTATCCCTAGCAGATGAGAAACTATCCTGTGGAGAGACCTATAAAGTTATAGTTAACCTCAGCATTACATTTGAGAATTGAACATCAAGTCAGGACTTTTCCTTCAGTGGGACTTTCTCTTGCCATGTCTGTATCTTCATTTTGTTTTGGCCTTGTTGGAAGCAGGGAACTGTTAGTCATCATGCTGAGAAGCTTCAAAAGCATTACTTTAAACTATTATGTAGCTTCTTTCTCCTTTTTCTCATCCTTGCCTCCCAAACTTTAATCTTACCTGCATCTCTTCAAATAGAATCATGGGAATTTTTATTTCAGAAAATGGGAGGTAATGCTGTTTGCTCATGCAATTGCTACTGCTACTGATGTTAAAATTTCTGACTAACCATGAGGAAGAAACTCTTAATGAGGACTCAGCCCAAGCTGACTGCTAACACTACTGCCATCTTGGACACAGCATTTCCCAAACATATTGAAAAGGAGGTAAAGCTGGCTTGTATGCTGAAGAAACTTGGAACTTGTATTCCAAGTAGGATTATAGTAACAAAATACTGAAATGAAGAAGCTGAATAGTCAAAGGCACACAAATGAAAGGTCAAGGAACACAAAAGACAAGATGCCATTAAATAAAAGTTTCTAACCTCAGCTTATGGAATGTGAATCACTTGAACAATTTTTATGCAACACTGTGGAAGACCAGTTTACTTTTTACCTGCTGAAATGGGCCTTTGCATACGGTACCTAACAGGCAGCATAAAGAAAGAGAAATCTACCTCTTAATTTGTTCCATGGAGCCCTCTTTAGTGGATATGCCTAGAGCTCATCCTAAAGCTCTGACTAGGGTCTGACCACTGATTGTGGAAAAGTATAATTCTTGTCTTTTCCTACCTCAAAGAATTCCCTATAAATACATCCAGGAGAAGGGTTACTTAGCAAGAGCAACAACTTTGTTGAACCTCTGTTGAAGCTCTGTTCCTTTCCGTAACCTAGCATCATCTTATTTTAAAAAAAATTATTGTTGTTTATAAAATGTTTATTGATATATTTTATTTTTATAATACATACATTGTATTTTGTAATGATGAGTATATTATTTTCATATTTTCCCCAGAGAGTTATTCATTATAACCAACCTTTAAAAAGAAGAAAAAAAGGGGAGATGCCTTATCATAACTTTTTTTTAGGCCCAAATTTGTTCATTTCATTTGATTTCATTGTGCTTTCTATTTTCATTGTGATTAAATTGTTTTTCTGGTTTTGCTCATTTCACTTTACATTAGTTCTTATAAGTCTTTTCATACGTTTCTGTTATAGCATAGTTACATTCCTTTATATTTGTATAGCAAAACTGGTTTAGCTATTCCCTAATCAGTGGGCATCTATTCCTCCCATTTTTTGCTATTATACAAATCAAGATTTTGATGCATAGGACCTTCTTGTCATTGACCCTCTTTGAGGTATATGTCCAGCACTGGAAATTTTAGGTCAAAGGGTATGGATATTTTTGATTACTTTCTTTGAATAATTCTAAATTGCTTTCCAGAATAGTTGGACCATTTCACAGGTCCACCAACAGTGTATTAGTATATCTAACCCTTCTAATATTGACTATTCCCATCTTTTATCATATCATATCATGATATTATATTGCAGTCTTACTTTTATTGCACACTTCAACCAAACTAAAATAATATTTAGTTTCCAGTTGGAAGTGATCTTTTCCTTCAGACTTCATATGGCACTCAGCTCTGTACCCCTCATTTAATATTATATACTACAACAATTTGTATTAGTGTCTTATCCTATTACTAGAACATAATCAGTGAGGGGATAGACTATGTTCTACTTAACCTAAGATCCTTTCTCTGTACTTATGCCATTGTTCTATATAAAACAAAAAGCTCATAATATTTGTTAAATGAATGAATATGGTGAGAGAATAAAGATAGAGTGGAAACTTGGAATGAAGAGGAATATGATTAAGGGGAAAACTAGCAAACAGTATAGGAACTAAGTATATTAATAGATTATATGTAATTTTCATTTTAACTCATTAACCTCCATCCTCCATCCATGGTAACACATGATATTTTACATATGTGTGTATATATATATTATATACAGATTCACATATACTTGCCTTTTATCTTTTATTATCTTAATTGGATCCACTAGGTTCTTTACAAAAATAGAGACAATAAGACCCTGGATATTTATATATTGAGGACTATTTTTACCTCGGAATTGAGGGGGCAGAGGAATTACCTTGCATTGCCATGTTGTGAGGCAAATGGCCACAGATGGCACTTGTGTAGAGGACAGTATGATCGATCACCAGGCAGTTGTGCTGGAAAATGAAGAATTCTGATCTCTCTATTTTGGAGAAAGAAGGCAAGCTCCTGTAGGGACACTATACAGACTGGTGGGGTGGGTAACTGGGGTTACTGGATCCCTGGTGTAGAACTGGAGGTGAGATGAAATAAGATGTGAGGACAGTGGAAGGAAGTGCAACCTTCCAGATGTTGGGGCAGTGCCTCATTTCCCCAGTATTGGTTATATCTTTATACATATTTGCTAGATGTACATATCTAGACATAAGTTTGGATATACAGCTTGATGTTACTCACCATGACCTTAGATCCTCAAATCTATAGGCTCTATGAAAATTAGGACCAATGAAAATAAAAAATTATTAGGACCTTCATCTTTGTATTCTGAAGTTTGTATTCTAGTTTTTTTTTGTCCCATTCATTTTTCTCCAAAAGAAGGCCATCTTTATAACCTAAAATATGAAAAATCTAAAGATTTCATACAACTACTAGCTCAGCATTTCACTGAAGCCAGCTGGTTCATACAGGATCCTTGATGGTTTTCCTGTACTTAGATGTGAGAGACTGTTCAGTAGCAGGTGATCAGAATGATGAGGGGACCTAAAATTCTGCCTTTTGAAGATCAATGATATCTCTCTTCAAGTGTCTAATCTCTCAGCTGTCACATAGATAAGGAATTAGATTTTTTTTCTCTTTGGCCCTAGGGGCCAATGCCTGAACATGTTCTATATAGGTAGAAGTTGCAGAGAGTTAAGATTTTGGATCATAATTAGAAAACATCCCAACAATCAGAAGTTTCCAAAAGTAGAATGGGCTAGTTCTCCCATTCCCAGTGGTCTTCAAGCAGAGATTAGATGACCATTTGTTGGGAGGTATTGCAGAGGGGATTTGTGCTAAATGAATTCAATGAATGCTGAAAAGTCATGATTTAGATAGGACTGAACTCGGGCTGTGAATTTAGTCTTCATTTTTAGAATTAGTTCCCACAGTATTTGGGTAACCAGACCCCTAAACCTAGCCCATCTTCTTAGGGCCTGCAGTTCCAATACTCTGAAGACACAAATAGATAGCTTAGTCAAAAAAAAAAAATAACCATTCAGTAATGCAAACAATATAATTTATTGGATTTCAATTTTGTAGAAAAAATATTCTCTGTATGTGAAATAAAAGCAAAAGAAACACAGATGAAGGGTTAGGGAAAACATGATGAGAAGCAACAATATTTGTTGCAAATGAGAAATAAAATCTGATATTCCTCAATGTCTCTATTATTGGAGCTGGATTAACCTTGCTCTGCCAGACATTCCTCATGAGGAAGGACAGGGTTACCAGAGATAACTTTATTCCAATGATAATTCCCAAACCTTATTTTAGCTATTGACTTTAACTTCCTCTCCCTTCAGACATTTTGGCTGAATTTTTGATGAATGTTGAAGATATCTCCCTAGAGTGTCTGCTGTAAACATTTTCTGGTGTCAGTAAGATTTTTGCTCTCACACACTTACCTGAAGTGTCAGAAATCTCCATCTATTCTCTGCTTGAACACTTCTAAGATGGAGGAGCTTATCACCTCAGGAAGATGCCCATTTTATTTTCAAATGTCTCATATTGTTAGAACATTTTTGAACTGAATAAAGTTGTTTAATTTGAGGCCCACTTTATTTCTCAAGGACTTGCCCTGATGGAGGTGCTGATAAATGGAAGTTTAAAAGAAAGGGAATGGAGGACAAGGGAGAAAGAAAAGGAAGGGGATACTCCACAGAGTAGGTGATTATTTCATGGATAATCAAGAATTGTTCATACTTCAATTACATACTTTTTCTATCAAATGTGCTCTAAAAAGTTAAATAAAATGATAATAGAACAACTGTTATAGCGCTTCTACAGTCACAGTGGGGTCTTGAACATTATTCTTTTTCCTTGTACTGTGCCCTATGGAATCTGGAACAGAGCATTTTTTTTTTTAGTCTCCCAGTCAGTAGTATCCTGCTGCCAGGTTAGCAGGTTAGGTCCATGTTAACTTTGAAACAGTGGAAATTTGGTGTGCCTTTGTTCAAACTGATGATAAAACAAGTTCTGAATGAAAAGAATCCTCTGCTCCCTTCTTCCTTCTTTCCTGAGAGCTTCCTTCCTCATCTCAAAAGACCTCAGCTTTGGAAACAGGAGCCTACCAGAGTTAGGCTGGAGGAAACTGGCCTCTGGTGTTTGCTGTGAAACACAAGGAAAGCTCTGCAGGAGAGCCAAGCTAGCTTTGTAGGTCCAGTATGGCCTGACTCAGCCACTGATTGTGTCTGTGAAGTTCTGCGTCCTTCCCATGTGTCTCTTGTCCCACAATCAAATGAAGGTTCTAAACACTGGGGAGGCAGGACCATGCACAGCCAGTGCTCTAGAGAGCAGCGAATGTCAATCCTGTCATGCCCTACCTCTGCTTTGTGGTGGGTGGCCTGTTCTTATTTTGTGAATTCCTTTTTTAATTCTTTCATCACAATTATTGTAATGGATACTTCAACATCCTCGAATTAAGTTAGGACACCAGTATTTCAGATGAGGAAGCAACCAATATTTATTGAAGTTTCTATTATGTGTCAGCTAAGTGTTTTGCAGATATCTATTTATCTTCACGATAACCCTGGGAGGTAGGTACTATTGCTATTCCCACTTTACGAATGAAGAAATTGAAGCAGGCAGAACTCAAGAGACTTGCCCAAGGCCATATGGTTAGGAAGTCTAAATTTGAATCAAGTCTTTCCAACTCCAGGCCCAGTGCCCTTTCCACTGCTTCATTTAGTTGATCGTAGGCACAGACATATAAAGAGACATAAGATGGGTCTCTACCCTTAGGAACACATCGTCTAGTTGAAAAGGAAAGACATATGAATGTAAAAAAAGTAATTCATAATACCTTGGAGTTTGTGTATAATGAATCTTTGCCTTTCTATATATCCTCCAGAGAAGATCTACTCAGTGATTTTGGTGCTAGGCCCCAAATTGATTTTGTTTTTGTTTTATTTGTGCAGGAGAATGATTAGATGATTGATATACTGACAAAGAAGGCCGTACATTTTAGAAGGATCTAGGGTTCGGTTGCACTATGAACTCAGTCTAGTGCAGTGCTGCCTGGATATGAGTCTTTCCACAGTGTCATCCAGGCTGCCTGTGGAGTTAATGACTTCTTAATCCTTGGATAGGGGGATTGAGAGGGGGATTGGGACTGGATCAATGATGTTATTCATATAGGTAATTCCTAGCAGAGGAAATTGCCCTATCCAACTCTGTAATCTATAGCCTTAGTTTAGGGGGTGGGGAGGGGAGAGAGAATTAAGAAGTTAAGTGATTTGACAAAGTTCATGCAGCAAAAAAATGAAATCCTATAGCCTGATATTTCCAATGATGAAGAATTCATTGTTTCCAAGGCAATCTACTTTTGAATAAGTGGTTATTAGGAAATTTTATCCTTTCTTTTCTGTCACTTGTTCCTTCTCTCCATTGCTTTTCTCTTTTTCTTTTAATTTGTCTTTTTTTTTTTGCATGATACTTTTTTTCTCAGAAACTCAGAAACTTTAATATACCAATCATGCTCCCCATGCTCCCCACTATTCTTTTTCAGACTGTATATCCTTAGTTCTTTCAAGCAGTAATTTTATGGAATGCATGATCTTCTTATCCTCTTACAAATTGGACTGTTCTTCTCTGGGCATACTAGACTTTGCCAGTGTCATTTTTAAACAAATCTTTTGATCACAAACTCTGTTAATAAGTATCAGGGCACTTCCCAGTGCCTGCTGCCTTAATATCTATAAGCATTTCAATCTCACTTTGGATTTTTTTCATACTTCTTTACATGCACTTCTTTTCTCTTGATTGCCACAACAACCCCATGGGGTCAACAGAGCAGGAATTAATAAATATATTTTCCAAATGACATATGTGTTGTGGAGAGAAAGTTCTTTCTCTTCCCAAGATCACTCACTGAATTGGAACTTGTGATGGAGCTATAATCCAGGAATCCTAACTCCAAATCTAGGGTGATTTCTACTTTCTGCACCACACTGCCTTGATGTGGCCTCTGAGTTTGTGTTGTCAATATAATAACAAAATCCTATGTAAAATAGAGAATGGAGATCCTTTTTTGTGTTCTAAAGGTTTTGTGTAGCCTAACTTCTAGCTTCCTAAGCTCCATCAAGATATCCTTCTTTCTTCCTGACACCTAAGACACATCCTGGAATTCAAGGCATGCTTACATACAACACCATAGAAACAGTCCCACATGGAGGGAAGCAAGACAGGATGGAAAAAGGAGATGTGCTTCCTCTCCACAAGTTGAGGATTCTCAGAGTCAGAGAATGCCTCCATTTCCCAAGTCTGCTTCTTCTCCCAAGACTTCCTCATTAGCTTGACTACCATTAGAGAGGCCAGAAATGGGGTCTATAGCTTAGGGAATAATATGGGATAAGGAGTGTGGGGAATTCTGTATCTCTCAGGGAGGGGTAGGTATACAGTCACTACTAGTCTGTGGCTGTCAGGAAAACTCATTAAATAGAAAGGAGCAGCTTCAAGGAGGTGGACCCAGGGAGTCCTTTGTGGAGAATGAAGACTTTTAACTGCCCAGCCTACAGCCTTATATCTCAGCTCTCTGAATGAATCACAGAATTGTCATTTCTAGGCACAGTGAGGTCTACACAAAGAAGAGCAGCACAGAAAATCAGGAATCCCAAGCCCTTTGTTTCCTACTTTTGTCAAGGCCAAAATGTCTTGGGATCCAGCATCTCCTCTCAAACTTACAAACTCTGACTCTTTAGGATCATAAACTTCAGGAATCTGGGATCTTGACATAACAATAGGCTTAATTTCTTTGGCCAATAATAACCATAATTTATATAGCACTTTAAGGTTTGCAGAATAGTTTATAGTTACATTTGATTGTAACAACAGTATTATGTGGTACCTTCTCTTGGTATCATCTTTATTTTACAGATGAGTAATTTGAAATTGAGAGACATTAAGTATGACTTGTCAGTGGTCATCCAGCTAGTAGGTATCTGAGGCAAGACTGGAAACCAGACTCGTCTTGAGTTTTTGTCTAGTGCTCTTTCCACTAAAATATGCACATCTCTGGATTAGGAATAAACTTGTTTTGGTGGGCTCTGGAGAAAAGAACTAGGAATGACAGATTAAAAGTTTTGAGAGCATATTTCAGCTTTGTGAATGGAGAAAAAACTGTTCAACAATTAGAATTATCTAAAAATAGAATGAACTCTTTCTCAGGAGTTGAAAAGTTCCCCTTCACTTGAAGTATCCTAGGTAAAATGGAACAAGTCAGGGATATTACAGGAGAGATTCTTATTTGGTTATGACCAGAGCTTGATGGTTCCTTCCAGTTCTGTGATTTCAGGATTCTGAGAGTAATGGGGGTTATTTGGGATTATTTGGGTGATTTATTGGGATGGAAATATTGAGTGCAACATTAGTTACACTGTTTTAATACTTAGGCTATTAAAAGAATCAGAGAAAGGCTTCTACACACCTAAATTGTTTTGCTTTAGAGGCAGATTTATGGAAAGACATGGACAAAAATATTGCACAAAGTGAGAAGGCATGGAGGGCTTTTGATCTGCTATTGGTGGAGATCATATCCATGCCAAGGAGATAATAGAGCCATTGAAACAAATCTATTTGTGCTACATCCCTAACCTTTCAAAGAGATGATTTGGAAGATCACTTTTTGACCTCCCAGGAGATACCCTTGATCTATTGTCAAAGGAGAATTGGAAAAGTCTCTCTTTGGAAAAGACTTTGGATAGACCTAACATGACATTTCTTATCTCAAAGAATCCTCTTCCCTAGTGGTCCCTTAGATTGCTCCCCTATTCCTTCAGAGGAGTTATCATTCATTCATTTTTGGTTTGGTTGTTTTGTTTTTGATTACTATAGTTGCATTTCAGGAATACATGAAGCAAATTTTGCTTATCTGTGATGTATCTGCTGCCAGAGTAACACAATTGGATAAAGAATTAGTGGGTCTTTTGGGATGCTAAAGCCTTGAAAACACCCATAGTATGAATCAACAGTGTGATGTGATAGCCGAGAAAGTAAATATCATCTTAGGCTTCATTTAGATATGTTGTCTAAGAGTAAGAAGATGAAGTCTTTATGCTGTCTTGGTCAGAATAATCTAGAGTTTGGTGCTAACTGGATTCTGCTATTTGAAAGGATTCTGATCTGCTGGAGAACATTGAGAAGCATGTGAACAGTATGGTGAAGTTCAGGTCCTATGAGTAATGGATGTTACACTTGGAGAAGAAAAGGATTTAGAGAAAAGATGCTAGCTAACTTTTAGGGCTTAATATTTGAAAGGTGTCACCGTTAGAGGAATTGCAGCAATTTTTCTTTTTCTCTAACAAGTAGAACTAAGGACCAATGTGTGGCAAAGAGGTAAATGTAGGCTTGAGATAAAGGAAAATGGCTTCCTAACATTTGGAGGTAGTGGGTTTATCTTCACTCAGGGGCTTCAATTAAAAGCTAGATGGAAGGATGCCTTAAAGGGGTTTCTTTTTCAATTAGAGATTTTACTTGATGGCTTCTGAAGTCCTGTCCAACTCTTAAATTCTCTCTTTTTTTTGTGAATAGTTTTGGGGGGAATATTATGAAAAAGCAGGCATTTGACCCTTCAGATAATACCCATCTTAGGTGATAGAAGATTGTTATCATTGACAGCAAATATCTGCTGGATTGAATTTGTTTAATTCAATGATGAATCCAATTCTATATCTGATCCAGATGCGCTTTTGAAACAAAAGCTGATGAAGACAATACCTCATGGGAGAATAACTGTGTATATGCTATCTTCCCGAGGGAAACTGGAAAATGAGTCAGGACTACTAGGGAGGATGACAGTAGAGATTCAGTTGCATACAATAATTTCTACTAATTTCTTTTGATTTTAAGATAATGTCTTCAAAGCATCCAGTATTTATCTGGTGAGTTTTTTTTTGCAGTTGCTGGACCTGAGATTATCAAGACAATTAATAGGAGGAATCTTCAAAATGGTAGAACCTATGAGAAATTCTGAAAAGAATTAGTTCTATTAGAAGCATAATGGAGAATTTGACATTCTATTAGTTTTACACAATACTTTCCCAAACAATACTTTTAGTGGAAAGAAAAGAATATGAAAGTTCACTTTTTGATTGGGAAAAAGATTGAGTTTAATTTTATAAAGAGCTGAGACACTAAGAAAAAAACTGTTATGAAATATCCAACTGTTGCAAAAAACTCAGATTCTCCCTCTAGAGTTCAGCCCAACATACGTTCTTTCCTCCTGATAATACTCTTATCATGTGCCTGAAATTTTGCCTGATATCGATCACAGAGGTATTATTCTCTTATCTGGGAAAATCTTTTGCCACATCACTGTGTCTCAAGTCAGTGGCAGGTTCAGTGGCAATAGTTAACATTTTGTAGATGAAGAAACTGGAGCTTAGAAGAAAGAGGCTTTCTATGAGTCACTTTTCCAGGTCTAGTGATGGTTAGTGTCAGAGGAGAAAGAAGAATCTAACCTCTCTGACTCCCACCCTATACTTTCCTTTCTATTGGGTTTTTGCAAAAACTGATATTTAGGAGCTCACACTTTTAAACCACTTCCAGGAAACAGTACACAAATTGTAAAAAGTTTGTTTTCTACCATGTCCCTCTCTCATCCCAGCAGACTTACCCACAACTACCCCTAACTTCTACCAAAGATGGTATTGGGAAGGGCACATGATTGATGAAGCATGAGACCAATGGACAAATCACAGGATCTCAGGGGGTGGAATGGGCTTTAGAAATCACCTAGTGCAATTTTCTACCTTTACAGAAGACACTGAAGTCCAAAAGACCATATCTCTCTGGTACTTAGTGGGAGTCCAAATATAATTAAAATTCAGATCTCCTATCTCCCTACTGTGATTTTTATGGAATATAGCAAAGACTGTACAATACTTGCACAACCTTGTTATATTGCCCAGTCTGAGAGACTGGGAAAACAGCTGTCGTGTCTCTAACAGATATGGTGATGTCAAAAAGATGGCTGATTTGGGAAAGAAGTATAGTTTTAGATGTTGCCTGGTGTAATGTTCTGGTTAACTCTTCGGAGATCCTCCAAATGGGCTCTGGTTTCAGCAGAATAATCACCATAAAAATAGTCAGGAATAAAATCCAAAGTCTTTATTATCTCCTTCATAGTCTTTCTCCTCCATCTGGTGCTGAGCTAGCTTTCTGGGGGACCTTCAAATGGGCCTTAGTCTTCTTAGTGGAGGAATGCAGAAGACAGGAGAGCCACCAGGATGGTGAGAGATGGAATATCTCTCTTCCAGTACTTGTTGGCTCTTACATACCTTATTGTAATTACATCATTACAGCATACTGAGTATGTGTGAACTTAGAGAACCATTACATCACCATGCTAAGTATTAAGTATATATATAAACTAAATAGCCATTGTCTCATCAATTCCTCTGAGTTAACACCTTGTTTCAAGTGTACTTCTCCAAAGTTCTGGCTCTCTATAGTCTAGAATAATAATTTACATGTGAATGGTGCCCTGAAGTTTGCAAAAATACTTTTATCTCATTTGATATACATGACAGCTCTGTAGAGCAATTTTTATGGAAGGAGAAACTGAAACTTAGAGGGGTAAAATGATTGCCCAGTCAGTATTCACAGCGAGTAATTGTTTGAAGTGGGATTCAAATGCAGATCTTTTAAACTCTCTATCCAGAGCTGGATCCACTATACTATCCTGTCTCTGAAATAAATGTCTAACAAGTATTTGGAAATGAAGCTTTTAAAAAGAGGTCAGAGGTGGAGATGAATATTTGTATGATTAAATAAACACATTAAAAAAATAGCCTGAATTGATTATTTTCTGAGTCTAATTCTGCAGACTAATTCCACCATTGATGACCCCAGAGCACCAACCAGGTGATCTTTTTCCCTCCACATTCAGTGGATAGCAGGAAGAAAGCCAGGATGCCAGTGAGGGTGTTTGGATGAGCCTTCCCAGCATATCCTTTTGGACACTTTAATTTTGCTCATTTGTTTCCAGAGGGGTTCAGTTGTGATTCCTGATTCATTCCAGGATTCTCTTTTCATGTAGTATGAGACTGTCTACACATCTTAGACAATTAAGAAGAAAAAATGTTTTAGTATTGATGAAAAAAGAATTTTCTCACCACTTCAACTGTAGATACTCAGTGGCCATAGTGACCACATAGGCATAGATGATTGGAGCTATCCATCATAAGGTCCTTGGGACCAGTCCAGTTGTCTCATTTTACAGGTGAGAAATTACTGCCTGTTTGTTAAACTAATAAGTGGCAGTTCTGAGATCATCAGCTCTTTTCTCCAGTGCTGATCCCTCTGTACTCTTCTCTATGATTTTTAGCTTCTGCTCTTACTAATAGTGTACTTGTTCAGGACTTGTACTCCTTGAGTAACTCCTGAGCAGCCTCCCTCTCTCTCTCTCTCTCTTTCTCTCTCTCTCTCCTCTCTCTCTCTCTCTCTCTATATATATATATATATATATATATATATATATATATATATACACATATATATACATTTATATGGATTTGGGGATGAGGGAGCAGTGTAAAGATGTTCTGGTTTGAACTGAATCCTGAAAGGAGTCAGGAAAGGAAAATGGGGAGAGAGAATATCTAGGTAGAGAGCCCAGACAGTAAAAAGGCATGGAATCAGGAAGTTGAGCATCATATTGGAGGACTAGTAAGTAATGAAACACGGGATGCATGGAAAGATATAAAGTATAAGGTTAAAAAAAACAACTTGAAAGGTAGGAAGAAGATAGGAGACAGATTATGAAGGACTTTAAAAGCCAGATGGACAGTTTTATATTTGATCCTGTAGCAAATAAGGAAACTACTGGAGTTTATTGAGTAGGGGGAGAGTAACATGGTCAAACTTATACTTTGTATCACTACACACCTGTCAGATTGGCTAAGATGACAGGAAAAAATAATGATGAATGTTGGAGGGGATGCGGGAAAATGGGGACACTGATGCATTGTTGGTGGAGTTGTGAACGAATCCAGCCATTCTGGAGAGCGATCTGGAATTATGCCCAAAAAGTTATCAAACTGTGCATACCCTTTGATCCAGCAGTGTTTCTATTGGACTTATACCCCAAAGAGATACTAAAAAAGGGAAAGGGACCTGTATGTGCCAAAATGTTTGTAGCAGCCCTGTTTGTAGTGGCTAGAAACTGGAAAATGAATGGATGCCCATCAATTGGAGAATGGCTGGGTAAATTGTGGTATATGAATGTTATGGAATATTATTGCTCTGTAAGGAATGACCAGCAGGATGAATACAGAGAGGCTTGGAGAGACCTACATGGACTGATGCTAAGTGAGATGAGCAGAACCAGGAGATCATTATACACTTCGACAACGATATTGTATGAGGATGTATTCTGATGGAAGTGGATTTCTATGACAAAGAGACTTAACTGAGTTTCAATGGATAAATAATGGACAGAAACAGCTACACCCAAAGAAGGAATACTGGGAAATGAATGTGAACTATTTGCATTTTTTGATTTTCTTCCCGAGTTATTTTTACCTTCTGAATCCAATTCTCCCTGTGCAGCGGGAGAACTGTTCGGTTCTGCAAATATGTATTGTATCTAGGATATACTGCAACATATTTAACATATATAAGACTGCTTGCCATCTTGGGGGGGGGTGGAGGGAGGGAGGGGAAAAAACGAAACATAAGCAAGTGCAAGGGATAATGTTGTATAAAAATTATCCTGGCATGGATTCTGTCAATACAAAGTTATTATTAAATAAAATAAAATTAAAAAAAAAAACAAAAAAAAAAAACTTATACTTTGGAAGCTGAATATAAAATGGACTAGGGTGGGGAGGGGCTTGAACCAGGGAGACCAACCAGCAAGCTATTGTAATAATCTTTCAGTATTGCAGTTATTGCAATAATATTATAGCAAGGTGATGAAAACCTGCAACCGTGTCTTGGCTGGGTGAAAGAAGTGAAGAGGACATATATGATAAGACATGACAATAGATTGGCTATGTGGGGTCAGTGAAAGTGAGGACTAAGGAATGCACAGTATCTGGGAAGATGGTGGTACTTTTGATAGTGATGAAGGTGTAGGAAGAGAGGAGGATTTTGAAAGATAATGAGTTCAGTTTGCGATATCTACAGGATATCCAATTTGAAATGGTCACTTAAATATGAAACTAGAAGTCAGGAAAGAAATTAGGGCTGGATAAACAGACCTGAGAATCATTTGCATAGAGATGGTAATGGAACCTATGGGAGTTGATAAAATTTTTAGGCTTGCTAATTTAGAGGGAGTAGAAAAAAGGGTCAAGGATATTGGCTGGGGAGGGGGAAAATATCTGTGGTTGATGTTCATGGACAGAAAATATACTCAGCCCACAGGACTAATAAGGAGCTAGGAAGAGGAGAATCAGGAAGAACAATGTCATGAAAATTAGGGAGGAGAGAATATTGAGGAGAAGAGGGTGATCATTGTGTTAGGATCAATGATCCAGAGTGATCAAGAAAGATGAGATTTGAGAAGTCACCAGATATGGAAATTAGGAGATCACTGGTACTTTTGGAGAGAGCTATTTCAGTTGAATGGTGGGATTGGAAATCAGATTACAGAGGCTTTAGAAAAGAGTGAGGGGATAGGAAATGTAGGCCCCAATTATAGATAGCTTTTCTCAAAGAGTTTGACTGAGATAATGGAAGACAAATGTAGGATGATAGCTGTTAGGAATGGTCAGATCAAGAGACAGTTTTTTTTTTTTTTTTTAAGAATAGGGAGTCAGCAGGGAAGTAGCCAAGAGACAGGAAGAGATTGAAGATTAGTGAGAAAGTGGAAATGATAGAGGGGGCATGGGATCACTTGTGCATATAGAAAGGTTTGCCTTGGCAAGGAGAAGGAAGAGCTATTTCTTCATAGGACACAGGAGTAAAGGAGGAGGAGAGAGCTCTTGGTGAATGGCTTGTTTTTGTTGATGTTGTTGTTTTGTTTTTGGTGAAATATGAGGTAAAATCCTTAGCAGAATGGCTAGAGGGAGGTTGAGGTGGGATGAACCTCTGTGGAAAATGGGGCCTAGTTGAAATTATGTACCTTTGATTTGTACTCACCAATTTTGTTCAGCTCTATTTAGCAGTTCATATAAATCTTTTCACACTTCTCTGTATTTATCATATTTATCATTTCCTACATCATAGTACTATTCCATTCCATTCACATTTCACTGTTTTGCAATTCCCCAGGGTATCTACTTTATTTCTCATTCCCTGCCAGCATAAGAGGTGCTACTATAAACATTGTGGTATATGTGGAGCTTTATTTTTAAATTAATGATCTTCTTGAGATAAGGAGTTTGCATTTTAAGGGGGGGGAGAAAACAAGTGTATATGTAAGTTGTCCCAAATTTTTTGGTGCAGTTTTAAACTAAAAGCTTAAAATAAGGTGGTAAACTATGCTAAGATTTTTGGGACAAAGTATAAATATGGGCAACATAAATATAAAATTAATAAAAGCCAATATATCCTGCACATCTAAATACAAGGTAGTTTGGTTGGAGGGATTTAGGAGATTAGGAAAGGGTTCACACAGAAGATAGTTCAGGGATACTTCCCTTCTCATTGGAGAGGCAGAAGGCTCATTCATGACTCTTGCTGAGGTGCAGAAGAGGGGAAAAGGGGAAGGGGATTGAGATGAACAATTAATGCCTCTTTTGGCTGGGGCTTTAGACATTTAGATATTTATAACAGGGTTTTTGAAGGAAAATATGCCCAACTTCTGAACAGTTAATTTATAAGCAAAAAATTTAAATACCCTTTTAAAACTAGAGGCAATATGTGTCAGTTTGGGGTTATAATTATTATACTATATTAATGTATTATTGATGTACAATAGTGTGGCCCCATGATAGAGTAACTAGACTGTAAGATTTGAAGTTATATCATCCACATCCAGAGCGAGAGACCTATGAAGACTGAAGGTAAATCAAAGCATAGTATTTTCAATGTTCGTTGTTGTTGAAGATGTTATTCTTTGTTTGCTTGTTTTTTTCCTTGCTAGTGTTTTTTTTTTCTCTTTTGATTTGATTGTTTTTGTGCAGCATGATGAATATGGAAATGGGTTTAGAAGAATTGTACATGTTTAACCTATATTGGATTGTTTGCTGTTCTGGGGAGGAGTAAAGGAGAAGGAAAGGGAGAAAAATTTTGAACATAAGGTTTTTCAAAGGTGAATGTTGAAAAGTATCTTTGCATGTATTAGGAAAAATAAAATACTATTAAAATAAAAAAAGAGAAAAATTTGGAGCTAATAAAACTTTGAGTCAAATACTGCTTCTTATACTTTATTGTATGATCATGGGTAAGTTATCTGATTTCTCTTGAGCCTTGGGTAAATCTAAAGCTATAAATTATAGATGGATTATGATCTTCTTTGATGTGGCTGTCTCCACACTGATATGATCAAAATTCCTTGGTGTATTTTATAGCATAATTTATAAAATATTATAACAATAATAATGATCATGCTTAGTATTTCAATGGGCCTTTGATCTTCTTGGTATGGAGCTTGCTTTCTTCTCCTATATAACTCTTGTCCATGTCTTGCTGTAAATCTTACATAGGGAACTCACCAATATGATAGAGACTTTTCTCTAAATCTCCTGACATTTTGTGGCTACTAGTAAAATATATAGACTGGCTACCTGCTATCCCTCACTCTCTCTAAATGGCTAGCCAGCCTCTTCTCTTGGTCAAATAGCTTGCCAGATTTAAAATAACAATAGTTCACATACTATTTTATGATCAAGAAACTTTTTAGCTATTTTACATGAAATTGACAATTAGGTAACAAATGAGGAAAGTGCTATTTAAAATGCAACTCTTAATGTGAAGAAAAGCTATGCCATATACTATTTTAAAATATTTCCGTGTTTGGAAGAAAAGTGCTATATTATGACAAACTCTCATACAAGCTTTTGGTCTAGTCTTGCCCAGAAGCAGGGGAATAGCCTAATCCCAGATTTCATTGATTTTCAGCTATAACCTGAAAGATTTAGCTTTTTGGGAACATCTATTTCAGGATCGAGTAATATTTAAGGTTTACAATTTTAAAAATCTAAAATTATAGAATGCCAGAATTTGAACTCCCTGAGGACAGCTTTTCATTCTTCCTGTTTCCCCAATGCCTAACATAGTATCTGGGTTCGTTGTAGGTACTGCATAAAAGCAAGTTGTTTGATTGATTTATAATTAGAGAATTTAAGGATCATCTGGTCCTCTCTCCTCAACTTATGAAGAAGTTAGTTGAGCTTAGAGAACCCAAGCAATTGGCCTGAGGACACATAGCCAGGACATGACAGAACCAGGACTAAATAACACATTTCTCTTGTGTTTTAAAAGTGCACAAAAGACTTTTGTCACAACATTCACAGGAAGAAGGTCATTATAGGTATTATTTCCTTTTCACCTACAAGAAAGTTCAGGACCAGAAAGAATAAAAATAATATCCTTGATCAATCAACAGCTACAATGTAAAAGAGCCTATATTTAAATTTATCTTCTGATTCTAAAATTCAGAGCCTCTACCACGTTCTTCCTCTGCTTTCCGAAGCCTAAGAGGCCAGTATTACTTTTATTCAGCTGCACTCCCAAGCTAATATGCTCTGTTTGGTAGGTTTCCAATTGTGATGATGGCCCAATAATGTACAAAATAAGTTCAGGGCATGCATTCTCAACTAGCATGTACACTAGTTATCAATTAAAAAAAAACCCTTCTTTTGTTGACACTCCTAACCTGCACCCTCCAATTTGTGCCTTATCTCAAGTTACTTCATAATCTGAGGTTGAGTTTTCTCTCTCACCTAGTATTCTTTAGTAGGAGCTGTCTCCTGCAATTGTTATTGAATGTGAAGTATAACTACTTGGGGGAGGGGGTAGAGGGGTCAGAGATGAATTAAATGAAATCCAATATTGATTAAGTGCCTATTCTGTGCAAAAACCCATGCCAAGGATAGTCAATGTGGATTCTCTGGGATTATCCATGTCTTTTTGTCCTTTCTTAAATGTGGATATTTGAAATGTAAGTGGAGAAATAGTCTCCAGTGATAATAGTTCACATTTATATAGCATTTTTATATTTGCAAAACATTTTCCTCACTGAACAACTGTATGAGGTCATACTAATAATGATAACAATAATGATAATAATTAGCATTTAATAGCATTTTGAGATTTGCAAAGTCCTTTACAAATAATATCTCATTTAATCCCCACAACTCTGGGAGATAAGTGCTATTATTATCTCCATTTAGATGATGCATATATTATTATTCATGTTTTACAGATGAGGAATTTGATGCTGAGAGAAGTTGTCTTTTTCATATCAAACAAGCTAGAAAATCTAAGAATTGTCAAGGCCACCCTTCCCCCCCCTTTTTTTTTTGTCATATCATTGCAGCTTCATAAGACAAGTTGTGTGAAGAGGATGGTTATCAGTCCTCATCTCACCAAAGACTTTTGAGAGGTTGAGACCTTACTATCTCTTTTCTGGGCATATAAGTGATTAAGTCCTATAATAACTAACCGTTGCTGGTATAGAGGATAGATAGTATAGGAGAATCACTGGACCATGAGGAAGACCAGCCCTTTTTTGACCCTATGCCTAAGCCTAATTCTCAAGGAGAGGCAAAAGAGAGCAGGGAAAGTTTGGAACTGAAGCTGTGTTAATTTAAAAAAAAAACTGTACTTGGGTGAGTATGTATATTCACCTAGCCCAAGACCTTGACCTTAGCAGATTGTGTATCATAACTTATGATCAATCAGCATTTTCCCCTTTGTGACCAGTCATCTGGTGAGGAGTGTCTCTCTGCCTTTAAAGAGGCTGATCCTCCAATCCATTGCTGTATCTTTCCCGTTTGGGTAGGATCTGCCAAAACTTATACTGTGCTACCATAAGGCTTTGGGGTGACAGCTCTGAACTGTAGGTTATTAAAACTAGAGGACTCTATTCAAATGCTATCTACTGCTTACTACCCCTGTGTTCTCCAGCAAGTTATTTAGAACATCTGGCTTTAGTTTTCTTATTCATCTCATGAACTATTTAGGTTTAATTTCTCTGGGCTTCACATATCTCCTCTGTAAAATCAAATGGTCAGGCTTAGATGACTTCAAATGTCTCTCCTAGCTCTAAATCTGTGAAGTCCCTTTTGGCTCTAAAATCTATCAGCCTATGGTTGGACTTTAGTGAAGGAAGTAACATCTAAGCTATTTAGTTTTTTCCCTCTCCCTTGCTAAATTACTGAAAAAAGATTTAGAACTTGAAAGAAATTGTAAAAAGCTATTCACTAAAAAGAAATTGTAAAAAGCTACTCACTAAAAAAGCTACTCATTTTGTGTCAGAATGAAAGGAAAAAAAAAACTGCTGTCATGGTCTCAGCTTTTGCATATTCTTCTAGGTACTCATTTCTGGGGTTATTGCCTCTTGGCTAACAACAGGATGCCAAGTCAGTTTTCAGATACTTAAAAGATAATTGTGAGGTGGGAAGATAATTTAGAATCCCCACATCCCCTCTCTACCTCACCATCTCTCCAAAACATACAGATAGGGCGAGTGACAAAAGATGAGAATTCTGGGGAAAGGCTTAGCAAGCTGGAAAATATTGATTGCAGTGACATCATCTGTATATTTGTATTATCCAGGTTTTCTCTGTTTCCTATTATCATTGAGAGCTGGATATAAATGGCATTGGAGGTAATCTCTTGAAGAGAATAGTCAGAGAAGAATTGCTCTGCCTCATCAGGTGGGTTTCTTGTTGTTCCATGTGAGTTTGAGGGGGTTTTCTTTCCCTGAATTCTTAGAGTCACCTTAATTGTCATTCTTGATCCCTGTCCCTTTCACTTATTATAAAGTCCTTTTTGTCACATTAGCTATCAAGGTTTGAAGAACCTGTTAAGATCTGTTCTGTGACCATGGAAGTGGCTATGAAATAATATTTATCACGTTATATAAGCCTTAAAGTGCTATGTAAAGAAATGTTAGCTATTACTTGTAGTTGGAATCAAGGGCAGGGGGGCGGAAATTATTGTCAACTGCCAGAGTTAAATTCCCTCTTTGACTTTGTGCCAAATACAAGTTCCTGATGTCCTACAATTTTGTATGGCGTTCTGGTAATTTTTAGATGCACAGAAGTTAATGTAGTGAGCCTGAAATGCTCCCTCTTTTCCAAGAGAATCAAGTTATTATTTATTATATATTTATCAATCAATGGGAATCACTATCTGACTGACTTGTTACCAGTACTTTCTAGAAGCACTATGAATGACACTGTGATGCCCCATAGCTCAAGGACATGAAATACCCCAGAAAATACTGCTGACCCTTACATCTTAGCTGACCTGTCCCAAGGTGTCCTGCTGACTCAGCCCAGAAAGGTGCTGTTTGCAGGGGGTGACAGAGAAATTGTTAATGGAATTTTAAAATCAGGCTCTTGGCCCAGAGTTCATAGCACTGGAATGATCTTGCCTCTTTCTAGATAATCCCTACTCTACTTTAAACTCTCTGAGGAAAGGAATATAAGAAGCAGTGTGGCATGGTGATCAAAGCACTGGGCTTCAGAAGACCTGGGTTCAAATTCTGATTCTATTGTTTACCAGCTCTGCCACTTTGAACAAGTTCCTTTCCCTTTTGTGGGTCTTAGTTTTACCTGTAACTTAATGGGATTGGGACTACATTTCTGCTGTTCCTACTAAAACTAAATCCAGGGTTTAGTCCTGCTATTCTTCTCCCTAGGTGCTAGGACTTTGCAGAAATTTTGTACAAGAAGTCATTCTGAAATTCCTTCCATTGGCTAACTTGTTACCAGTAACTATAGGTGAATAGTGCTGACCTGCTCTTGCTTTTCAGCAGGAGTAAGAGTTCACATTCAGCTTGTAGACACAATATAGAAAAGCTCTGTGTTTTTGCCTTATTTGTGACCTGGTGCATTGCCTTGACTTTTTCTATTTTCCCTTTACTCAGGAATCACCTCCTGCTCTGTCTGCCCATGGACCTGCATTATCAGAGATGTAGCTGAAAATTCCTTTCTCCAGAGTTTCTCTACTACATATCCCATTATGGCTAGGGTAAGTGGGGATCCATGGGAAATTGTTTTATGTAAGGCACATCTTACAGTTTACGCAATCTTATTGTATCTAATTTCATCTCAAAAACTCTGAGGTTGGTTGGGCCAGCATTATGATCCCCATTTGGGAGATGAGTACATTGAGGTTCAAAAAGATTAAGCAATTTGCTTAAGACCATGCAACTAGTAAAGGCAGAGCTGAAATTCAAATCTATGTTTTCTGATCCTTAATCCTAGGCCATTTTGCCTACTCATATATTTCAGAAAGTTTCTGAGACTCTGTTCATCATGTCTAAGGTCACTTAAACATGGCTAAGCCAAAGCATGACAGCCAAGTGACTGGTGAGCATATTCCCATACTTGTCCAAGGGATAGTAATTGTATAGTCTGCCTTTGTAGTTGGAGGTCCTTTGGGGACAATATTAAGGCATTTCCTTTATTGCCTTGTCAATTCTTGTATCTAATTTGCTTTTCTCACTCATGAAATTCTCATACCCAAGAATATTAGTGTTGGATTCTCAATTTCCCTCATGGAAACTTCATTTACCCATCTGACCAAACCCATGACCCCATTAATCTTGCTTGTCTCTAACAATTTCCTTTCCCTGTTGTTGTTGGAACTATTAAATTGACCTGAAATATACTGACTAATATGTCTACTGCCTCATTTTTCACTAGTGAATTTCTTATTTTCAATTTACAGTCTCTTCATTTGTTTTCTTTTGTATGTTTATTAGATTCTTAGACACTGAAATAATCATTTAGCAAGTAAGATGTTAAGAAATTAACCCATATTGTTTAGATAAAATTTGGATAATAAGATTTTAAGTAATAATAGACATTTATCACCTAACATTATTTAATAGTTACATAAAAATCAATAACTTAAAAAAAGAAATGGCCCTCTTCTACATAGATTGCATAGCCTGTTTCTTTAAAACAACATAGGTAGATTTTGTAGCTTGGCAAATGGAACTTACCAAATGGGAAAATAAGCCTCCTAGATGATTTTCTATGACTAATTCAGACGTCACTAAAATGGGTCTAAGAGTGACAGAGTCACTTGCCTATAGTTACATAGTTAACAACAACAATAAGGCTCTCTCTATTTGCCAGGCACTGTGTTAAGTGCTTTACAATTTACAACTCTGGGAGACAGATGTTATTATTATCTTCATAGAGGTTAAGTGGTTTGTCTAAGTTTACATAGCTAGTACGGGCCTGAGACCCCATTTGAATTCAAGTCTTCCTGGCTCCAGTTCTGCTACTCTATTCATAAGTATCAGAAGAAGGATTTGGATCTATTTTCCAGATGGAATATAATTCATTGTTCTTTTTTACTACACTTTATTTTCTCTCAGGAATCTTCTTCAGTTTTGCCATATGGCTTTTGTCCTGAAAGACATCTCTCTTGGGGCATCAGAAGCCTGGTCTTTTTTGGGCTCTGTGTATTATTCATCTTCACGGGATATGAATTTTCATTCCAGGATTCAATAAGAATAAGAAAGTCAAGGTGCAACAGGTTAGAAAATGAATGATGAAACACTCACTTCTTCCCTTTAATATTATTTTGTACATATACTTTAGTTTTTCAGAGGGAATCATCTGAAACAGAAAGGTAACCATCACTGGAGCTCCAACTCTTCATGTTGGTCTTGTTACTCAAGCAGAACACTTTTGGTTATAAATAGGAAAATAATTAAAACTTTTTTCTTATGAGAGACAACAAAAATTCATGTTTATCCTCTGGTGCTTTTGCATTTTGGTTGATGGCCATCTCTACTTATTACATAAGTTAAGTGATTTTTACCAAGTTTAATCTGGAAAACAAATGGTTGGTCTGAGAGCTGAATAGAACTGGCCAGCCAAAAAGACTTCTCAGGGATATCCTAGGTTATTATACCAAATAATCCTATAATCTGAGTATCCAAATGAGGGAGGTAATAGTCCTTTTGTACTGTATCCTGGTCAAACTTCATTTAGATGATTGTCTTGTGGTCATGAGAGCTGATAAGATCATTGAAGGATTATAAAGAGAGAAGAGTAAGAAGGTCTAGTTCAGAAATTTGGACAATACCCATAGTAATAGAGGAGGCATAAATGTAGCATATGAGGATAAATGTTCATAAAAGAGAGTAGCACAGAAGGTTGTCAACAGGGTCAAATGCATCAAGGAGTAAGGGTGAAAACTGAAAAAAAATCAGATTTTTCGGTGAACAAATCATTGGTAACTTTGGAGAGAGCAGTGCTATCAAGTGATGGGATTGAAGCCAAATTGCAAAGGTGAAGTTGTGTGAGAGGAGAGGAAGTGAAAGTAGTGAATGTGTATGACTTTTTTTTTCGAGGAGTTGAGAAAGGGAGGACAGATGCAGGACAGTAGTTTGAGGGATATGGTCAGTAATGATTTTTTAAAGATTTGAGAGATTTAAAGGCAGTAGGGAAGAACTAGAAACTAGGGAGAAGGTGAATATTTTTAGCAAGGAAGAAGGGTTGATTGAGACTGTGATATCCTGGAAAAGAAAGATGGGCTAGTTTTGACAAGGAAAAAGACCATTTCAGTGTTAGAATCCGGGGGAAAAGGAGGAGAGAGGATGAGGTCAAGGAATTTTGAGATGAAAAGGAGGACAGGGACCTCATGCTGAAGGGCCTTAATTTTGTCAGGAAAGCAAGAGAAAAGATCCTCAGAGAATGGAGGAAGAGTGGGGTGTTTGCGGGGAGAAAATGTTTTGGAAAAGCTTTTGTAGGAGTTGAGATAAGGAATTAATTAGGAAGGAATGAACAGATTGTCTTGCTACAGTTAGGACATATTTAAAATCACACAATCTATATTAATAATGTACTTTGGTAAGAAGGAAGAACCAGTTGGCACAATTGTGCTTGCCTCTTTCTCCATTCAGCAGGATTTGACGAGGAATGGAGGATGTAGATGGTGGTAGTAATCCAGAATTGAGGTTTGGCAAGTGATGAGAAGCAGTAGAATAAAGGAGAAGAGAAGATGGTACACAGTGAATTAGCTAGTGATAGGGATAAGATTGGTGATGGAGAGAAGTAAAATTAGAGCCAGACAAATGGCCTAAGGGTAGTAAGAGGTTAAGAGGGGAGAGCTCTACAAAAATGGAGTAGGCTATCTTAGAAAGTGGTGGGTTTCCTTTCTCAGGAGACTTTAGACAGAGGTCAGAGGATGGCTATTGAGAATGTTGGACAAAAATTTCTTGACCAAGTAGCAGTTGGACTAGATGTGACTCTTGAAGTTCTTCTCAACTCTGAAATTCTACTATTCTGGGTTTTTTTCTTTCCAGATGTCAACCTTGCTAGCTGACATAGTTTTATACCTAGCCTGTCCTTCTTGTGCTGACTACTCACATCAACTGTTGATTCTTCTCTTTCCAGTCTTTCTGTGGTTGATGGTCTTCTATTCAGTTCTTGCTTTGAGGGGGGAAAGTTAGAACAAAGATAATGTGGTTTTTGGCACATCCAAATTCTTCTATGATATTCCTCTCCATATGTCATAGTTACTCCCTTCTGAGTATTATCCAGTTTATCAGTATCCTTGTTAAAATGTGGTACTCCAGCTATAGACACAGCGCTAATAGGGTGCAATGAGATTATCATACTGTGCTTTGAGCATTGTGCCACTCTTAATGCAGCACACAAGTCAATTAATCTTTTTGTGTTTTTTGTCTTACTGATTTCTGTTGAACTTCCAGGCTATTTACATACTCCTCTCCCCCAATATTTTTTTTTCAGAAAACTGGTATTTTAGTCATTTTGTAATGTTAAGTTCATTTTTTGGAATAGGACTTTATATTTATCATGTTTATATTTCATTTTCTTCTATTTGGATAATCATTCTAAAATGTTGGAATAATTTTGGATGCTGATTGTCTTCTGTAGGCAGTCTTCTTAGCTTTACGTAATTCTGAAATTTTGTTGAGTGTTTCATTTCTGCCTTCATCCAAATCTGTGGTTAAAATGTTAAGTAGCATAGAGTTGAAGGTCTGATCTTCAGTATGCATTCCACTAAAATTGAATGCTCTGTTGACATTAGTCTACTAGCTTTGAGTCTACCATATTGGACTGATAGTTGGCTCACTTCTTTTTATCTTCTTTATGTGGTTAACATAAGATTCTAGTATTTAGAACCAGAAGGAAACGTAAGAGGTCTCTGGCCCTAATTCTTCATTTTGCAGATGAGGAAACTGAGGCAGAAGTCAAAGTGACACACAGTTAGTGACAGGAAGTATTTGAACCTATGTCTAAGACAGAGTTCTTCAGAATTCCTATCATTTGTATTTCAGAAACCAGTTTTTCCTTATTGATCAGAAACGGATTTAAAATAGCAGCTTCTCATTATTCCTTCACTTTTTGAAGTATGAAACAGTTCAAGAATTTTTTAAGCTCTTTGCTTTTGTCAGAAGGGGAGTTCCCAAAGGTGTCAAAAGAAGTGGAAACCTTCTTTTGCCCTATCCCTACAATACATGCCTCTGCTTCCCAACTAAGGGTTATTTTCTCAGTTGGGAAAATCCTCCTTGTCTCTTTTCTCTTTATGTCCAAGTCAACTCTCCCAATAATGTCATCTCCACTTATAATCCTGACAATTTATTCATTTGGTGATGATTTATTCATATTTATTCAAATGTTTTTTCTTGTGCTTCCTCTTCTGATTACCTTATGTGAATATATACTCTTAATCTACAATGCTGCATAGATCTTTATATCTTATCCCTTTATATCTTTTGACTTCAAATTTTTTTTTTTAGAAGTGATGCCATTTCAGAGTCACATTCTAACCATGTACCAGGAAGTATATATCTATGGGCATCAGTTTATGTATGAGGTAAAATTTACCTTTTTATATTAAGAATTCTTTTTTTTTTAAAGTACATTTTTCTCTCAGGAAGATTTAAGAAAACTTCATATATTTATGCATCTTTGTGTTGGAAATTCAGTACATATCTCCCTCCATGATGGTCTAAAGCCAGAAATTCCATGCTTTATCTTTATGTTGTTTTTAATATTTGCAGGCCAGGGAATTCAGATATATTTGTGGGGAACACTCTCAGGTTACCTATGTACTTTTACACTTGCAACTGCTTTTTGGCTGAGAAATTTTTACATGACCGCAGGTATATAGATACATAAAATAGATATACAAATCAAACAGTTACTGATAATAAGTCATAATTTTGTGACCTCTTCCCATTTAGTTAATAGACACAGACACTCCCCCCCCACTACATACACACACACACACACACACAATACACACACATATAAAGCCATACTTTAAGAAGCTGGGAGCTAAGGATAGAGTTTAAATTATTATTTTCACCTTGAGGATTTTGACTCTGTGTCAGAAACAAAGACTAGACATTAGAGAAGTGTTGCATCTATCCTCTACATGGCCCTGCAGGTGATTTTGCTAAAGGATAGGTCTGATCACTTCAATTTCCTACTCATCAAACTAACTCCCTGAGACCAAAGATGTACTTTTCTGTTTAGTGTTGAAAACCTTATAAAGCCTGCCTCCAGCCTCCCTTTGTAGCCTCATTACATTTGAATCCATCACACATTACTCAGTCTATTCAAGTTGTCCTCAAGGTTCTTCATCCAGTATAACATTTCTCCCACTTCCATGCTTTTGAATAGACTGTTCCCCAAGTTTGGAGTACTACTGCCTGTAATATTCTTCTCTAAAATATAATGTTCTCTGGGAGCAGATTTCTTGGGGGGCTTCTGGGAGCAGCCTTAGTTTCAGTTCAAAGTAATAATCACCTCAAATGCAGCCAGGAGTTAAAGTCCAAAATCTTTTATTGTCTCCTTCCTTGGGCCTGGTTAGCTTTCTTAGAGGTCTATCTCTCTCCTTGGTTCCGAGAGCTCCTGCAGCTAGTCCTTTGCCTCTGCCAGCTTTTGCCTCTAGATCCCTCCGAATGTCTCCAGCCAGCACAAAGATGGAAGTTGGAGTCAATCTGTCTCCTCCTCTGAGAATGGGCTTGTCCTTTTTGACTTCTGAATATCCCGGACTCAATCCTGGTTGAGGCTCCTAGCTTATATATGCTCTCTTAAAGGTGTGAATCTTGTAGAACTCTAATAAGTACTCTAATAATTTAGCATGTTACTCTACAGTTCTCTAGTTCACTAATGTACTAGAGAATTGTAGAGTACCATGCTAAATTAGATAACTGATTTAGCACCTTGTAAGAATCCTAACAACTGCTCCTCACCTCTGCTTTTTAGAATCCATAGTTTCTTTCAAAGCTCAGCTCAGGAAGCCTTTCTTAATCCTCTCATCTGCTGGGGTACCTGTCTCTCTGCAAAGAATTAAATTATATTTATTTTGCATGTATATTTTCTATATACTTTTATGTGTACATGTCATGTCCCTAGGAGCTGTAAGCTCCTTAAAGGCAGGTACTGTTTAATTCCTGCCTTTTGTATCCCCAGCATCTCTCACAATGTCTAGCATACACATACACTTAATAAATGCTTCTTGATTGCTTGAGAAACAGCCCATAGTAGAGGATGGAAAAGCTGCTCAGACAGGAAGCGCTGGCTTCTGGAACTGAAGGGCAGTGTGATCAAACCCTGAGCTTCTCAATACCCAGGTAATGACTCTCTAAGACTACGGAATCCTTCCACCAATGTGCCCTTCCAACCGAGGGCAGAGGGCTTGGGCGTTGCCCCTTCTCAATGTCAGTTTATGCTGCACTTTTTATTTATTGAATGAACGAACAAAAGACTCCTGCGCTGAACTTTGCTCCATTCTAGAAAGAATTGGTGTTTTGGTTTCCGTGGGTTGGATTTGATCATTTTTCTTCCACCAGTTATACAGATGCTGAGCCCCATATACTCTAATCAGCCTTCTCCCCAGGAAATGCTGCTCATCCATAGTGTCGGTGGCAGACTCCCAGACCCCAAAACCTTTTACGGACAGACCCCATGCTATAGATGTAGACTAGACACCGCTATAGCAGCCTAGAGGAGGACAGTCACAATGATAAGGCCATACACTATGACTCCGTGGTACAGCCCCAGTCTTTGAGCAGCTCGCTTCTGCTCCAGCCGGGAGCAATACAGCCGCTGCCCCCCAGCTTCCCACAGATCCCAGCGCTGCCTCCCGGACACTACCAGGCACGACACAGCCAGCTCCGGAGCTCGGGCAGCCACGGCCCCACCGCGACTCTCCGGGAACCCCTGACACGGGTCTGCCCTGAGGCAACACCCACGTGATGGCGACAGGGAGCAAGGATCCACCTGCCTCCTGCTGGCCCCTCCCGGGGCGCCTGGGTTCTCATCGTACAGCTCCGCCTCCTTGGTCCAAGATGGGTCTTTGTCAATTAATGTACTTCCAACTAGTAGAGGACCCTGCAGTCTCCGCGTCTGGTGTCTTCAGAGGGAACATTGTAGCTGTTCTTTGGAGACAGACACTTGTAATTATGTGGCTATTTAATTGCATTGTTTCCTTTCTTCTCTCCAACCTCCTCCCACCCTATTTAGAGCTGCTCCGAGTGCAAGGAGAAGAGGCCAGCACACATTCTCTGCACCTACTGCAACCGATGGCTGTGCAGCTCTTGCACGGAGGAACACCGCCATGCCAAGGACCTGGCCGACCATTTTCTTTCCCTGGCGCAGAAGGGATCTTCAGGTATTAAAGCTCAATCTGATCCACTGCCGGGTCCAGGTGTGACTGACCTAGTGACTCCAGGGCCCTTTCCCTACAATCCTGTGTTGGAGAGACATTTACTAGCTGTGTGATTTCTCTGTGCCTTGGTTTCCCCATTTGTACAATTTTGATAATAATAGCATCTACCTGTTGGGCTTGTTGTGAAGATCAAATGAGTTAATATGTAAAGCACTTTGCAAACCTTACAGCTCTATATAAATGCTTGCTATTTGTAGAACATCTTATTTGTACATTTAAAGTTTGAAAAGTTTTTTTTCCCCACAAACATCTCTTTGAATAAGTTACATTATCATGTCATTATGTGATATATGATATATCATTATATGATATCATTAGGTCTATTTTCAGATGAGCAAAGGAGGCTTCTGAGACATTATCTGAGGCAGTATTTGAACCCTGATCCCAGGGCCAGCACTATCATCACCACCCTACAAATTCCCTAGAGGCATGGCAGTGTGTGATTAATGTAATGTGGTCCAGGGTCTTCTCAGTGTGGTTAGGCCTCTCAGGGTCCATTGAATGAAAGACATCTTCTTTACCACTTGCCTGGCATAAATTATTCTTCTCACAAGGGGAAATAGGCTGTGGTTCTTTCCATGTTTGTAAATTTAATGACTGTCCCTTGCTGGGCAACCACTCCCTGAGCCCCATTGCTGGGGTTAGGCAACTACTCCTTAAATATTAGTCTTAACAAATAGATGTGTAAAGTACTGCTCTTGGGCTCACAGCACTCCCTTTTTTCCTTTATTTATTTTTAATGTACATTTCTTTATGAATCATGTTGGGAGAGAAAAATCAGAACAAAAGGGAAAAGCTGGGGAGAGAAAAAAAACACCATAAAAGAGAAGTGAACATGGCCTGTGTTGATTTATATTCATTCTCCATAGATCACTTTCTGCATGCAGATGGCATTTTCTATCTAAAGTCTTTTGGAATTGCCTTGGATCATTGAACCACTGAGAAAGAACCAATCTTTCACAGTTGATCATTGAACATTTTTGCTGTTATTGTGTACATTGTATTCCTGATTCTGCTTATTTTGCTCAGTATCAGTTCATGTAAATCTTTTCAGGCCTTTCTAAAATCAGCTTGTTCATTTTTTTAAATAGAATAATAATATTCCATAACTTTCATATACTATAACTTGTTCATCCATCGCCCATTTGATGGGTATTTACTCATTTTCCAATTCTTTGCTACCACAAAAAGAGCTGCTACAAACATTTTTGCACATGGGGTTTTTCCCCTTTTTTTTATGATTTCCTTGGGTTACTGACAGAGTAGTGATGCTACTAGGTTAAAAGGTATGCACAGTTTTATAGCCCTTTGGGCATAGTTCTAGATTGCTCTCTAGAATGGTTGGATCATTTCACTGCTCTACCACCAATGCATTAGTGTCTCAATTTTCCCACCATCTCCTCCAATACTTATCATTATCTTTTCTGTCATCTTAGTCAATTTGAGAGGTATGAGATAGTACCTCAGAGTTGTTTTAATTTGTATTTCTCTATATAATAGTGATTTAAAGCATTTTCATATGACTATAGATAGCTTTAATTTCTTCATCTGAAAATTGTTCATATTCTGTGACCATTTATCAATTGAGGAATGACTTGTATTCTTGTACATTTGACATAGTTCTTTCTTTATTTTAGAAATGAGACCTTTATCAGAAACATTGGCTGTAAAATTTTTTTCCCTAGCTTTTAATATTGTTTCTGTTTTTTTGTTTGTAAAACCTTTTTAATTTAATCAAAGTTGTTCATTTTGCTTTCATAATGTTCTCAAGTTTTTCATAAATTCCTCCCTTCTCCAAAGATCTGATTGGCAAATTATCCTTTGTTCTCTTAATTGGCTTATGGTATCACTCTTTATGCCCAAATTAAGTACCCATTTTAACCTTATTTTGGGTATAGGGTGTGAGATGTAGGTCTGTCCCAAATTTCTGACATATAATTTTCCAGTTTTCTCAGCAATTTTTGTCAGATAGTGAGTTCTTATCTCAGAAGCTGGAGTTTGGGGGTTTATCAAACACCAGATTACTGTAACCTTGATTATTATGTCATGTGTATCAATCTATTCCACTGGTCCACTCTATTTCTTAGCTAGTACTAAATGATTTTGATGACTGCTGTTTTATAATATAGTTTTAGGTCTGGCACTGCTCAGCCACCATCCTTTGTATTTTTTCATTAATTTCGTTGATATTCTTGACCTTTTATTCTTCCAGATACATTTTGTTATTATTTTTTTCTAGTTTTGTAAGATAATTTTTTGGCATTTTGATTGGTATGGCACTGAACAAGCAGACCAATTTAGGCAGATTTGTCATTTTTATTATATTAACTTGGCCTATACATGTGCAATTGATACAATTGTTTAGAGCTGACTTTATTTGTATAAGGAGTGTTTTGTAATTGTATTCATATAATTCTTGGATTTGTCTTGGCAGGTTGACATCCAAATGTTTTATTTTGTGCACAGTTATTTTAAATGGAATTTCACTTTCTAGCTTTTGCTGCTGGACTTTGTCAATATCATATAGAAAGATAGCATCCCTTTCTTGAGAAGAATTGATGTTATATGTGAATTCCATCAGAAATGTTGTATTTAGAGATGTAGCCTCCTTTCTTTTCTTGAACCTCTTGTGTATTCCTGAGGGAGAGTTTAAAAATCCTATAATGTTAGAACTGAATGAAACTTTCCAGGAAGCAGCCGTGGAGCAAACACACTGAATTTGGAGTCAGAGAACCCATTTTCAAACCTTAATCTGACTAGCTGCATGTCTTGGGCAAAGCATTTGGATTTTTCTCTACTTTAATTTGCTCCCTTGTGATCTGGGGGTAGGGTACTAGTGCTGATAAACTTCACTGAGTTGTTTTGAAGATAAGCAATGTTTGTTATTGTTTGATAGTGTATGTGAAAGGACTTTAAATGTCAGATACTATAATTGTGAAGGAATTAGGGCCTCAGCAAATAGCACAGGATTTTGGAGTAAGTAATGGTAGCAGGTTAGTCCTGGTTGGAGATCATGGACTAGGAGGGCTCTAGAAGTTATCTCTACCAGGAGTATCAAATAAACAGAAACATATCCCTGCTGGCCACATAGTGACCTAGAAAACCACAGATTAGCATTATCTATGTAGTATTGTATTTTTATTTATTTTAAAAATACATTTCCTTTTTTTTTTTTTTCCTGAGGCAAAGAGGGATTGAGTGACTTGCCCAGGGTCATACAACTAGAAAGTGTTAAGTGTCTGAGACCAGATTTGAACTCAGGTTACTCCTGACTTCAGGGCTGGTATGCTATCCACTGTGCCACCAGCTGCATTTTTATTTACATTTTACATTTTAATTACATTTTAATCCGACTCCACCACTCTCCAGAGTTTTTCAGTGAGAATAGAAAATCTCTGATCTAAATAAGCCCCTTCATTTTAAAAACAAGGAATCTGAGGCCCAGAGATGTTGATAGTGAGCAGCCAAGGATTCTCTCCATAGCACTCTAACAACTTGTGCAGGTGACTTTCATTTTTGCCTATTTCTAGGAGTGAGAGTGGTTGCAACAATGACTGGCCACCTAAAATGTTTTTCCTTTGATGTAACATTATTGCAATTTTCCTGGCTAGCTTAATCCTGACCTTTATTTATTTTGTTATGGTTCAGTTGTGTCCAACTCTACCTGACCCCTTGGATTTTATTCATGGGGTTTTCTTGGCAAAGATATAGAAGAGGTTTGCCATTTCCTTCTGCATTGTATTTCCATTTTACAGGTGAGTGAGGAATTGAGGCAAAAGGGTTAAGTGACTTGCCTGGGGTCATAGTTAAGGGTCTGAGGTCAGATTTTATGTTCTAGTCACTGCATCCTAGCTAACCATAATCCTGATCACTTCTCTCCATGTACTAGATAATAAACTATGTCCTATGGAGATGATCCTTTTAGATTTGAACAGCCTTGAAGTCAGGGACTGCCATTTTCTGCTCTGTATCTTCCATAACCAGCATAGCACCTGCACACAGTAATTGTTTAATAAATATCTATTAAATTGAATTTGTTGTTGAACTTTTTCTTGATTCACATAATATCCAGTGAAAAGCATGATGTACATGGGTTCATAGTAAATGCTTTTGAGATCCTTGAAAGTGAATGAAATGCTTGATTACTTTTCTTGCTAAGGTGGGGGCCCTACTCTGTCTTGCCCCAGTGGGATCAAGTCCTACTCCTATTGAATCTTTTTTGACTTATGATAATAGTTCTAGGTATGATCGCCCGTAAAAGCATTGCCAGCTGCCCACATGGTCAAATGAATGACCTTTGTTAAAGAAAGAGTTGTGTCTAGCTCAGCTCAGCTAATTGGTATACTTGGGTCATTGCAATCATGGAGGAATATCATTAAGCTATTGCTTTGACCTTGTTTGACCTTGGAAGATAGTGTGACTCTTGAAGAAGATAGAAATAAACATATTGTCTGCAGAACAGTGACATTCCCAGAGCTAAAAAAAAAAAAAAAAAAAAAAAGACCTTAAAGAACATCTAATTCAATCCCTATGCTGTAGTCCAACTTACCTGGATAATCAAATAGCAGAGGCAAGTAATTTAACATAGATCTGCTTGGAAGGTAGGCTGGGAGGCAACTTGCTGCCAAAGCTGTTTGCAGGAAAAGGAAGGAAGCACAGTTAAGATTTTGTGGTTTCCTTTTGCATCTTTGTCATGAAGTTTGAGACACCATTGTACAAGTCATAGAGGCTTCTGTGGTTTTCTTGTGTTATATGCTGGTGTACAGACCGCAGGAGAAAGGCTTTCTTTTTCTTCTCTTTTCAGCCCCAGAAGAAAATATTTGTTTTTTCTCTATCTCCTGGCATTTGTATAGCCATTTCAAAAAAGAATTGGTATTATCTTTAAACAGCAGCAAACTACGAAGTTCTCAGCATAGCTGTGACAGTGTGACTGTGATGTAGTGGGAAAGAAAGCTGGATTTGGAGTTAGATGACCTAAGTTTGACTGCCTTTGCTACCCCTATGTTTGTTGATGTCAAGGCAGGGAATGTTTGGCTCTCTTAATTAAGTGTCTGGCACACTATTATGGTTTATCATCACTTTAATTCTCATTCTGAAATTCATTATCATCCTGCAAAATAATAACTAGTACATAATGCTTTATAATTTGAATCTTTTACATATGTCATCTTGTTTGATCTTTATAGTATTGTTGGTCAGGTCACCCTTATTTTAGAATAGATGGGGAAGAAGAGGCTCAGACAGAAGTGCCTTGTGCAAGATGACATGCGCAGTGAATGCAAAAACCCAAGTCTTTAATTCCACACTCACTTTTCATGGCTTTTGTAGTCTCTCTTGTGTTGTCATTTTGTCAACAAGAGATGCTTTGCTGTCTTTGCCTATATGACTTTGTTAGGGACAAGTAAATGGCCAACTATCATTTTCCTTTTTTTGTGAATACAGGCTGACAACATGTGCTTTCCTCTTCTTGGATGTACATATATGTGTGTGTGTGTGTGTGTGTGTGTGTGTATAATATATATATATACAGACACACATATATATGTACACACACAGGTATACATACATGCACACATATATACACACATATGTATACATATTATCTTTAGAATTGGAATGCAAGTTCTCAGAGAGCTAAGTCTCAAGACTTAGCACAGTGCCTAAGCACATAGTAAAGAAATCGTATTAAATGCTTGTGAATTGATTAAGTAGAATGTTTTTCCTTCATCAGCTGCAATGCTTATTTAAAATCCATTAAAATGATTGTGTAATATCTGTAATTTCCATCTCACATACTTACTAACCACATGGTCCTGGACAAGTCAGTGGACCTTTCTGTGCCTCAGATTCCTTATTTATAAAATGGGACTGGCTTTGATGGCTTCTCAGGTCTCTTCTAGTTCTGAATTTATAATTTTCTGTTTTTCATCAATATCTATGGGACCAGTAAGAGTTTTTGAACTAATGGACAGAGAGATGGGGATTAATTGCCTTCTCAGACATAGGATGTATTTGGGAGTTGAACTGAATTCTCCTTAACCTCTCCTGGTTCACACACTCCTAAAACTGCTCCATCTTCTGTTTCCCTAGTTGGTACCAAATCTTCCTTCAGCCACTGAGTCATTAGTCCTCCTCACCCTGACTTTTCCATTATTTTTCTCTATATTGAGCCTAAGGGGAGGAGGTGTGGTGTTTTGTAGAAAGGTAATCAGATTTGGGGTCAGTTTCTAATTCTGTGTGACCTTGAGCTAATGTTTTAATTTCACCATAACTTTGGTTTGACTAGATGATCTCTAAGGTTCCTTATAATGCTCTCCTATATGCCTATAGATTCCTTTGTGCCTATACTCACTCTAACATTAACTATATATCTCTTAAATTCTTCAGCACTCACCTTCTCTCCATCCTAAGACTTATTCACCTTGACTTTTACCTTCCTCTCCACTATAAATTTCTAATTCACCTGTCACCTATTTCCTTATTCCATATACTTATCTCTAACTCTCCTTCTTTTCCTAACTCTCTCCCATTCACATTAACCTCTAACTCTCTTCTACGTCCACCTCTCCATTATACATACCCCTCTGCTTTTAGAGAGGTTTGCATTATTTATTCATTTACCTAACAATCTCATTCAGTGTTTGTCATTGCTTGTCATTAGTACTTCTGTTTGTTTTCCTCTTTTTGACTTTTTTTTTGGTTGTTGTTAACTGTTATATGAAATGTAAATAGATTTCTAATAGATATTTTCTGATTATATCATTGATTGTACCTGGTCCTGTATGAGGAACTGTCCAAGATTTCAAAAATGGAAGACTACTTACTTTTTTTCCCCCAAGAGTTTGAATGTCCCCTGGGATAACTATCACTGCTTGAAAGGTGAGCTAGCATATGTCAAAATTGTGTAAAAATAAACTGCAATCCATGGGCTTCTCCATAGTCATGGGTAGAAACCGCAGGAAATCTTGACAGTTTGAGGTAATTTTTGTTTGAATTTAGAGGATACTTTTCTCATTATGTGGCAATAAATGTTGTTTTTACTTCTTTTGAAGCTCAATTTGGTTTCTTCCTGGGTGTACCTTTTCTATTCTGCATTACAATCTGATCTATTCTTCCCATGTGTCATATACTAGCATCCTAGCCATGTTTTCCAGGAGGAGTAGGACCCATATTTCCCTAATTCTTCCCTGAACTTCACTGTTCTAGTGATGAAGAAACTTTTGTCTTCCTTTTTTTCCCTTTTTGGGAGCAGTTCTTTTCCTTCAAGCTCTAAGACTCTGGTGTGACTTTTGCAAATTTCTTCATCTCGCTGAGGACGGGTACTTTTCACTGGTTAAGGCAGTTCTCTCTTTCTTCTCTTATAGGAATGGACAGTGGGTCCAGTGACTCTTCTTCGTACTGCCCATTGCACGGTCAAGAGGTTCTCAAGTTGTTCTGTGAGACCTGTGATGTCCTCACATGCCATAGCTGCCTGATGATTGACCACAAAGATCACAGGTATTGATGAGAATGACTCTGGACTCATTAGGCAATCACTCTCAATTTTTTTTTTTTTTTTTGATTAAGACCAGAGAGTAGCAAGCAATATAAATCTTCATATGATATAACTTCACATTTTATTTTCTCCATCACAACAGCTATTAGGAACATATACATAGAGAATATAGAATCCATGGAATTATATAGTATTGAAGCTAAAAATACCCTTCTAGATCATTTGGTTGGACTTCCCATTTTGTGGTTGAGGAAACCAAGTCCCATATAGATTGAGGGACTTGACCAAGGCCACACAGTAAGTTTCTCAATTCCCAATCTAAGTATCTTTCCATTTTACTATCCTGCCCCACCTTCAAATGGACTGATTAACATTTGGCCTCTTCCCCCTAAAGCAGTCCTCTGGTAGAACACTGAAAATGACCACAAGAGAATAAAGAGAAGAAAGAAAAAAATTGAAGCAAAGGACTTGGATGGTCCTAAATCAAAGCATTAGGCTTTGAATACTCTTTGCTAGAACATCCTGGGAAATAAAGAAATACCTATAATCTGAGGAGAAGTAGATTTAAGGGATACCCAAAAAGCATTTTTTCTTTCTTCAGATGCATTGTGGGGTATTCTACAATTCCCTAAGAGTGTCTTCCAGTACAGTGTTGTCTCTTTTATTCAGGTGCAGACATGTAGAAGAGGTTTTGCAAAACCAAAGAATGCTTCTGGAAAGTGTGACCACTCAAGTGGAGCATAAGAAAACTGGGTTGCAGGCATCTGCTAAACAGATTGAAGACAGGTACCATTTTTTGTTCATCCCATTTTAGCTTTAATGGAAGCAGTAGAACATTTCAGGTCACTATTTTCAGTTCATCTCCTCTCTTCAGATGCCATCCATAGGTCATCAGAATTCATGCTTATCCAAAGGAAAAAGAATCAATGAATAGCATAGACCAGAAATTGGGTAGAATTTCAGTGAATCTGGATCTACTGTTGTGCATATGTGTATTCTCACAGATTTCGTCTACACCAGGCTTCCTTATCAGTCATGAAGTTAGAGGTTCTGATGGTGGGCAGCCTCTGTCTCCCTCTTTTCTTCATGTCATTGTCCATATTAATTCACAGTTAGATCCCAACTTTAAAGAGATACTTATCTTCCTATGCAGCAACAACGTCATCATAATTCACATGTATATAGAAATTTCAAGGTACTTACCTCAATGAAGTTTTCCACCATTTCCTCCTCATACCCTGAAGATGATCCTAGATGGTCCTGGGCTCTTCCCATGCCAGAAACACTGAATACAAGGGACAGACTGTCTGTGATCTGAGGACTAGTCCAGGTTGGCGTTATTATGTTGGCCACAATATGATGAATACTTTCTGCCCTGGAAATAGAACGGTGACCATAAGTTTTCTCACTAAAGGAAACTCTTGAGTTGGTCTCTGATTTTCCCCTAGGTAGGCGGCATAGTCTGTAAATTTTAGCATTTAATTCTCTTGACTGATCCTCTGACAACTGATAGATGCCCAGGGAGAAACAAGAGATTTGAAGCACATTGTGCTGTGCTTTGTTCTCCTTTGTAGGCTATTTGAAGTCAAGCATCTTCACAGGAAAGTGGAAAACCAGATCAAAATGGCCAAGATGGTTCTGATGAATGAATTAAACAAGCAAGCTAATGGACTTTTGGAACAGCTGGAGGTATGTATAGGGTGAAGATGATATGAGGGACTGTCATCCCTGATGCATCTGCCTTCTGCTAATGATCACACTAATTCACATGCTTTATATACCTCCTTTATAATGTTTACTAATATTTGTACCTAACAAATATCATCTCATTGGAAAATGAAGCTATGATTGGTCTTAGGATCATAGATTTAATTCTGGAAGCAACATTCAAGAACATCTAATCCAATGCCTTCATTTTATGGAGGAAGAAATTTGGGTGCATAGAGATTAAGGCTCATACATCTAGTTAGTGTTGGAGGTTGTATTTGTTCTTAGGTCATCTTGATTCCAAGTCCATGGTTTATCTACTGTACCATTCTGATATAACCCATTGTCATATATCTACTAACCCATAGAACCTGGATTTGAATCCAAATTTTTTGATTATAAAGTTAGTGATTTATCCACTGCATTGTATTATTCATTTGGAGAAGAGAAGGGGCTAAAATGACCCTTGTAGGTCTCCTTGAGGCTCACTCTATTGTTTGGGAAACAAACATTTCAAATTTGAAATTATTAGAGAACAATTATAAATGTGACCCTGTGAAGTTACGGTTGACAAACTGTGTAAGTCAAAAGAATCTGGAGAATAGCTGGCTTTGAAGCTTTGGAGGAAGTGATTTTAAAGCTATATATAAAGGACATACTTGATATCACTGCTGTGGAGGTATTAGAAAGTTTTCATCATATAGATGAAAGCAGGGATCACTGAAATGTTTGCAGAAAATGACTTGTCTCAATTGGCGCATCCATAAAAGGAGTAGGGAGAGAGATGTGGGCCTTTAACTTCTATACTGATTCATTCTGTAAAAACAGAATTGGGTTGTGAAGATGATGCATGTTTCTACATAGGTTTTGTTTTCTGATAGACATGGGTCTTGTAGGGCCAGTAGACATCTGAAACTCAGTATGTCTAAAACATTATCTTTCCCCACACCCTCCCTTTCTCCTTTCCTGCTACTGTAGAGGAAAATACCCTCCTCCCAGTCCCTCAGGCTCAAAACCTAAGGATCATCTTGGACTCATCCCTAGTTCTTCTCCTCATCCAAGTTGTTGCCAGTTCCCGTCAGTTCCATCTTGGTAACATCTCTCCAATAGATTCTCTTCTCTCCTCTGATACTAGCTTCACTTTGGTGAAGGTCCTCATCACCCCCTCCTGCATTATTGCAGTAGCTGATAGTGGATCTGTCATCCTCAAGTCTCTCCCCACTCAGTCCTTGCTCCATTCAGCCACCAAATGATTTCCCTAAAACTCAAATCTGATCATGCTACTCTTGCTACTCCATAAATCTCAATACCTCCATATTGCCTTTAGGAGCAAATATGAAATGCGCTGGTTGGCATTCTTTATAACTTAGTGCCCTCCTGCCTGTCCAGCCTTCTTAGGACTCCATCCTTGCCAAGTCCTCTTCACTCCAGGGACATTGGCCTTCTAGCTGCTCTATGAACAAGACACTCCATCTTAGCTCTGGACATTTTTTCTGGCTATCTCCTGGAGAGCGGGGATGCTTTCTCTCCTCTTTTCTGACTGCTGCCCCTCCCCCAGCTTCCTTTTAAATTCTAAAATCCTTTCTTTTACTAGAAGTCTTCTTCAACCTCTCTTAATTCCACCACATCCCTTCTGTTAATTATTTCCTATTTGCTTTATACAAATTTGTTTGCATACTGTCTTCCCCATTAGATTTTAAGCTCCTTGCAGGTAAGAGCTGTTTTTTGTCTCTTTTTTGTATTCCCCACCTCTTATTCCCTACAATAGATACTTAATAAAGGCATCTACAGGAGGACATTTATTAAACACCAAGTCCAAACTATATGCAAGGCATTGGGGATAAAAATAACAAGAATGAAACAATCCTTACTCTCAAGGAGCTTATGGTCTGACATAGATACTTATATTCTCTCATTCCTACTCTTCTTCCTTTTATTATTGGTACACAATACCCTCATCTCTGAACATTTGCTCTTTCCTTGTTTACCCCGCACATCAATTGTTTGTCAGTAATACTGGAATGCAACCCAATTATCTGCTGTCTGTTTTCTCTTTTAATGCCAGGGACTCACTAATGAAAGGAAGCAGAAACTGGAGCAGCAGTTGCAAAGTATCATGGTCTTAAATCGCCAGTTTGAGCACGTGCAGAACTTTATCAACTGGGCAGTCTGCAGCAAGAACAGCATCCCCTTTCTCTTCAGCAAAGAACTGGTAAGGGAGCCCCTGCCCTTGTCCCTGTCCCACGCTCTAAGGAGCCCCTCCCATTCATTTTAATTCTATCTTCTGGGTTCAAACAAAGCAAATCTAGTCTTAGCCACTGAGCTATCTGAAGGCACTGATTATGTCTGCATACGGAGCCTGTGCTGTTCTCGTGCATTTCCAGCTTTCTGAACATCATTTTTTTCATCAAAAGGCTCCTAATACCTAGTCCTAATGTTTTCCTCACTATGCCACACTGCTTCTACTGGTTTCCTGGGAAGTTTGAGACTAGACAGTTATTACAAATTTAAGGCATATGTGGCAGCCTTTCCAAGAAATCTTTCAAGTCTTTTCATCACTACTTAGCTAACTTTCTTTACCCACCCCATGGACAAAACAGGATGTCCCACTGCCCTGCTGGTTACAGTGCTTGACTACTCGCTGGAGCCCACAGAGTGGACTGCTTATAGAAAAACTGATTATCAGGATAGTCTTGCTGCTCACTTTAGCTAGTCCAGATCACCCACAGACTGACTTTCACATCCTAGCTTCTTCTCACTACCAGCCCCAGTCCAAATTAGAACTTGTCTGGTCCACCAAAGTGGCAAGTTCTCTGTTGGACCCCCTCAGCTCCTGATGGAAACTGCTTTCAGCATGCTAACATGATGCTCAGTCTGGTGTTTCTCTGACATTCTAGCCATAACATTTCCTGAAACTAGATTTGGAGGACAAGGTCCAAGAGGGGCTTTTCTTATCCCTCTTTACTCAAGCCTTTTTCAAGTTTTCTTCAGCCCTATTTGACTGTCTCTGCTTTTCTCTTGTCACTCTGTTACCTTGGCTATATAGCCAAGTACTATACAGCTACTCACCACTCATATTTCCAGGTCTCATTGCCTTCTCAGTACTATGACAAACAATATATTTAAAAACTAATTACATTGTGATTATTCTGATTGCAAGAAATCCCCATATTTCTTGTGGAGGAATTTACTTTTTCTGAAACAGAGCAAAAATGGGAGATTTATGGTATACAGCAAAGGGAAGCCAGAGGAGAATTTTGAAAAAAAAGAAAAAAAATAGAGAAGTGGAACATCAATCCATAATCCCTGAGTCTTTGCATCTTATGTGATGATTTCAGATCAGAAAAGATATTTCTTCAAACATTCCTGCTGAGGCAGAAACCCTTTATTCTGAGCAAGGATTCTAGAATCATAGAAATTAGCACTGAAAAAGGACCTTGGAGGTCATCTAGCCTTACTTCTTTATTTTATAAGAATGAGGCTGTGGCTTGGAGATAGGAACAGACTTGCCCAGGATCACACAGTAAATTTGTGCTCAGACTGAAGAATCACAAACTTTTCATGTTGGGAACAGGCCAACCCTCTATCCCAAGCCTTCAGACTCTCCCCTATGAGAAATTTCATAAGTGGTCATCCAACATGTGTTTGAAGACTTCCAATGAAGGGGAACTTGGAATGCCCTGAGTAGTCCATGCCATGTTGGGAAAATTAGAGGTGTTAGGACAGTTTTTCCCCCTGAGGCATTTGGGTTTAAGTGACTTGCCCAGGGTCACGCAGCTAGGAAGTGTTAAATGTTTGAGATTAGATTTGCCCTTAGGGCCTCCTGACTTCAGGGCTGGTGCTCTACCCACTGCGCCACCTAGCTGCCCTGGACAGTTTTCTTTATATCAAACCTACATTGTCCTCTGTTTGTTAACATTCCTTTAATAATGCTTCATTTTCCAATAGGAATTAAAGTAAAATTTCTTAACTTGTAGTTTGCATATTTGGTTTCTTCTTTTCTTGAAAAGTGAAACAGCTTTCTGACCTTTTGGGTCAGAGACAGAGGATAGAGTGGATGGAGAACTGACTTTGGAGCAATGAAGAACTGGGTTCAAGTCCTGCCTCTGACAACTATTGGCTCTGGAATGCCATACAAGTCACTTAACTTCTCATGTTCTAGGCAGCTTTAAGACTGTAGGTGGAAGAGAAGGTAGAAAAAGCCCTTCACCTGGACTTTCCCACCCTGATAGCATCACAGGTTTAGTCCTTGTGCTCCCTCTCCCACCCTGTGATGCCCTCTTGTTCTCCACAGTCATGCAAAGATTTCTGACTTTGACTCAATAATCAGAGCCCCAGGAAAACTCCCCAAATAAAAGTCAGTATCTCACTTTCTCCCCACTTGTTTTGGTATTAGCACTTTATTCACCAGTTTTGTTCCATCTTTTCCTCTTTTTAGGATTTTATCCTGAAAACTTTTTATTTTTTTCTGGGCCAACATACTGCGTAGAATTTTAGTTCATAGATCCTATTTAACTTTTCTTTCTTTTTTTTTTTTTAAGGCTTTATTGATTCTTTTTATGTTGCAGTTATTGCCTAATCCCCCTGTTATCTCCTCAGTTCCCAGAGAATGCTCACTTGTAACAAAACTCCTAAAATGTCAGACCAACATATGGGCCATGTCTGACAGTTCTCTGTGTATGTGCACTTCTCTAAGCAGATTCAATTTATTTCTTGATTGGTTATCTTTCCTCCAGAAGACTCTTATGAGTTCAATACTTTTGCTTTGCTCTTGCATTTGCGTCCTAATTAGTCAAAGCAATGAACTTCTGCTAGTGATCCAGAACTCTCATGAAAGTTGAGGATATTCATTTGTGTCTGTGATGCTTATGAAAATGACCCTCTGGTTTTTTGTTAGATTGTATTTCAGATGCAGCGTTTGCTGGAAGCAAGTTGTAACACAGATGCTGGTCCCCCCTGGAAGATCAGGTTTACCTGGGAGCCTTCCTTTTGGACAAAGCAGTTGGCCACCTTAGGTCAGTCAGAAGGAGACCAATTTTGTTAAGAATGTCTTTGTGCCCCATTAAAGCAATTTTCCCCTCTCATTGAACCTCCAACAGTTGATCAATTCACCAGTGGGGCATTGCTTATAAAAAAAAGAACCCTTGATTTGGCCTAAGAGTCAGAAAGTTTCTAAAACACTATGACTAAAAATAGTCAAAAAGTCTCTTTCTGAGTTGATGGATTCCTTATTCAAAATACTCGATGGAATTTGAATATTCTTTTGGCACCCTGGACCATTTTGGTCTCAAAATCCCACTAGAAACCAGAAAGCCATTTGGTTCTCTCCATGAATGACATACCTCATACACATTCTCTCTCTCTCTTGCACACAGACACACACACACACACACACACACACACACACACACACACACTAATATAGTCTGTTTACAAAAAGGCACAAATATTTGCAAATGGGCAGAAGGGTTTTACCAGGATTTAAAGTTTTTCTATCATCTCCCTATCAGCAATTTTAATATGGAACCATAGGCTTGTGTTTATAAAATTTTGGAAAAAGTTTTCAAACTTTTACTAAAACCTTGATGTTTTCTTTATTCAGAAATCAATGGAAGATATTTTGGGTTAGGTCATCTTTTTCTTTTTTAAAGAATTTGATCTTAAATTTTTGTTGTTTTTTTAGATGCGTGGGTAGATTCAGTGAATTGCTTGGGTAAGCTATGGGATGTGGTAATGATTTTGGAAGACCTATTCTGAATTTTTCCCTTTTTAGATATGTGGGGATAAGCATGGAAACAGGGAGATCTTGAGTGGTACAAATTAGGAAAAATTATCTGACATTTGGTTGGCTCAACATATAGTGCTACTGATCTAAAAGCCTCTACTTGGAATTCTTGCTTAGAGGATAGGCTATTTATTTAAAAGACAGATTGTTCATTCAAAGAAAAATTAATATCATAAACTTTAAAAAAGGCATCCTGGTACAGTGGAAGAAGTGCTGTTTTTTGAATTGGGTACATGTATTTGAGTTCCACTCTGCCATTTTCCACTTGTGCCATCTTGGGCAAATTATTTAACCTCTTCAGATTCTAATTTTCAAATCTATAAAATGAAGGGGTTGAACTAAGTACCTTTGAACGCTAAATCTATGATTTAGTGACAATCTAAGAACATATTTATGTGGGTGTATGCATATGTGAACACGTGCAGAAGTACACATGCATGTGCCTATTGTACATGCATGTGTGTGCAAAATGTTTGTCTATATGAGTGTGTGCCTATGTACACAGTGTGCATACATGTATGTGTGTGATTGTTTTTGTGCATTTGCAGTACAATAAGAGCTGCTGTGAGCTTTAGAGGGTATTTTGTCTGAGTCATACCTGAGTAAGAATCCCTTCTCCAACAGCCTTAATGAGAAGCCATCTGGCTTTTGCCTGGAGATCATCAGAAGACTTATGGAGGACATGAACATTGCCCACATAGCTTGAAGGATTCTCATAAAGAAGAGTTAGATTTCTTCTGGGTAATTTGTTTAGATGGAGGAACCCAAAATAGTAGGTGAGAGTTAATGGGAGGCAGATTTCTACTTCATAAAGGAAGAGCTTTCTAACCGATGAAATGAGCTACTCAGCAATTAGTAAGCTTCCATTTTTTTCTGGAGTCATTTAAGGAGAGGCTGAATGAGTGTTGTAGAGAGAATTCCTACATGGCAGGTCAGACTAGGTGACTTCAAAGGCTCCATCAAGATTTAAGGTGGTCTATGATTATCTCTCATATTGCTTACATGACCAACATACAGACTGAATTAAAGCTTAGATTAACAAAAAAACAATTTCTGAACTTATTTCATCCCATATGCACAAATTCAAATGACTTGTTTTATTCTTGAGACTTTAATACCAGGCTGGCTGTAAAATATGTTAATCTATACAGTTCTAATTTTATCTAAACTGAAGATTATCTTATAAAGCAAGCAAACAAATCTCATACTTTCCTGAAACAGATTTCAAATGAGTAACTTTGGGTCTTCTAAGCAGCACTTTGGGAGTTGAGCTACATCAAAAGCAGCTGCCAGATAAGTTTTCCTGGCTTGTACCATACCAGTTTTTCCTGTCATATTCTTTTGATCTTTGTCTTTCTAGTCACTTCAAAGAAAAAAGATATTAAAGGCAAAGTTACCAAAGTAACCCCCTATTAATAGTTTTAATATTATAGATTACATTGGTCTAGCACCTTCACCGTAACTTTCTTTAGATTACTTTTCAAACTTCTCCCCTGACTTGGGTTCCCAGAGGGTTCATGCTACCATCAAGTTCTCAGTTTTTACCCTGTGGGTGTTAGCCATATGAGCACTACCAGTGGGTTTCCTATTGATAGTCACCGAGAGAACAAAATGATCTTAGAGAAAAGCCACTGACCATGATGATATGGAGTCACAATAGAAGGGATAAATCTTTGCCCTCTTAAGCTCAGGCCACATTCTTCCACAAATGCACAAAGTCCTTGGGATTAGGAGAATTGAATTTATATGAGGCACATATGTAAGATGTAGGAGTGGCAGAGGAAACTCACGAGACCTGAGACTTAGCATTTCTTTGCCTTCTTCTGCGGTGTTTATTTACACAGTTCTCTTGGATGTAGTGTCTCTACTGAACATACTGCTCAGCTGAACTCTTCTATGGCTGGCTCACTTTGCTATCCAGGAACCTACTCTTTGAAGCTGCTCCTTGGATTGGACTGCGGTGTGGGTTTCTGCTTCCGACCCTCTTGCTGGTTGGATAGCTCCCCTTCAAAGCTACATGGCCATAGGGCTGGGAAAGAGAGACAAATTCCTTCATTCTCTTCTTTGAGGGGAAAGCTTTCAGTTTTCAATCTCTCCCACATTAAAGCTGTATTAAAATGTAAAGGTCTCAGGGGCATGGTTTATTTGTTTGTTTGGCCGATGTTGTTCCTTCTGTGATTTTATTAGAAGTGCCCAAAGCTCAAAAGTATTACTGGATATGGCTGAATTTTTATACTTAGTTTAATACATCTTTAATATTTTGTGGTTATATTATGGGCTCTCTGGAAAAGGGGTGATTAAAGATCAACACTCCTACATGAGCTTTACAAAACTTTGAACACATATTATTTCATTTTGATGTGGAAATTATAATACTCCTATGATGTAGATATTGTAAGTTGTCATATTCCCATTTTCCAGAAAAAGAATTTGAAGTTCAGAGAAATTTTTAGGCCCTGCTAGACTAGGGCCACACAGCTGGAAGAGCTAGGATGCAAATCCAAGGCTATTTCTCCTGAAAGGCAGAATACCAAACTTGTATTAACATTTGAACAATTTTCTTAAAGATTATGAAAACAAACCAGCAGTTCCACTTCATACTAACTTAGTAACACATTACCTAGGGAGTCCCCATCAAATAGATCATAGTTAGGTAAGGCTTTTCTGCCTATTTTCAAATTGATACTTATCTATCTATATGTATAACTCACATAAATAATGTACATATATGTCTATAACACATGTAACTAACTACATATCACATGTATATACAAATACTCATATTTTAGTATAAAGATCAGTTCCATGGGAAGAATAATGGTGTGTTCTCCATTTGCACTTCAAATGTTAAATGCATTTCATGGACTGAGGGACTTGGAATCAAGATTACCAGCATTCAAATTTTGCCCCTGTTTCATTTTAGCTGCTTGACCATGGGCAAGTCTAAGCTTTAGTTTCCTTATCTGTAAAATGACCCATATGAAAATCTACACGACGGGATGGATAACGAACCAGCTTCATAGTCAGACACATGGACTCAGGTCCTGCTTGTGCTGTATCCTAGCTGTGTGACCCTGCCAAGGCCACTCTTTCTAAAGACTAGAAATTATCAATGAGTTGTTAAACTGTATAAGTGCAATTTCTACTCTTTCTTTTGCTTTTGGGGTTGTTTTTCTAGCTCTTAACTGCTTTCTTTCTTTCCCAGGATTCTTTCCAAATGCTATCAAGATAGGCTATTTTTCAATTTAAGCATTGGGCTGCTCTCATTAGAGAAAGGGTGAGAAAGAAGATAGAGGAAAGGAAGGTATTCTATATAAAGAGATATTAATGAGGTTGATCTGAGTTGACATTGCATAACTTGTAAGAGTATTTCTCTAAATGTCCTATTCTTAATCATTCAGTTGCAAACATTTAAGTATCTGCTGGTTGTACCAGAGAGGTACAAATACCAAAAAATCCCCAGGAATTATTTAGTCTTGTTACAGGTAGTTATGATAAAGCATAATTGAACATAATATGCTATAACTTAAGAGAAATTTTATCCCATGTCCGGGTTTCTATTTTTCCAAATTTAAAATGATTAGAAAGGACTTCTGCTGTCTGAGGACCCTTCTAGATTTAGCATATGTTCTAAGCTCTCCCAGACTGTGTATTCTGTGTTCTCAGATCTTTTCCCTCTTTGATGCTCTATGTTCTAAGGTCCCTTCCATTTCTGACATTCTGTGAATCTGTGAGAAGGGTATGAAAAGTACAAGCTTGGATAAGGGAGAGTTCACTTCTAATTGGGAGCATCTAAAAAGTATTAAGTCACACATTTTTATACAGCTATGATTTTCATGTTTAGGGAAGAGGGCAAGAAAATAATCTTAATGAATCTTCGAAGTGATTCAAATCTAATCACTCTGACCTTACAGGCTGCATAACAACGGAAAGCGGACCACTGCCCCGTCCAGAAGCCCTCAGCTATGGAAATATGCAAGGGTCATCTTTCTATCATAGTCACCTCTCCCCGGTTACCCAGCAGGATCCTCTTGGCAGCCAGCCCCATAAATTCCAAGCTTCAGGCCCGTGTTCCACACCAGTCTGCTGTTCTCACTGTCCCCCTGCCCTCCATGTGCACAAAAGCCAGGCCCTGCACCCGAGCACGCACCATCCCCAGAGCTTTAGACAACCCTCGGAGATGCAGCCTCCAGCACACACGTCTGCCCAGTATACACCGGCAGCACCACCCAGTGAGAAAGAGCAGACCTGCAGTCCTCCTCCTGTGAAGCTGATGCAGCCCTGGCTGGACCCTCAGCTGCACACCGAGCCAGAGAGCACCCCGCAGGGATTGGGCAAGCTCTCTCATGCACAGCCCCTGCAGCAAGGCCCACATCCGGCCTGTGCAGGGGCACCACCAGCACATACCCAGCACACTCAGTGTCCCCTACAGGCCCCCTCCGTCCAGGTCCAATTTGGTCACCACCAGAAACTAAAGTTCAGCCATTTTCAGCAGCACCAGCAGCTGCCCCCCCCTCAGCCACCACAGTCACTGCCCCCACAGCAACAGCAGCAGCAGCAGCAGCCACCGCCGCCACCACTGCCGCCACCTCCACTGCCTGCGGGTCAGCATGAGAGTGCCCATGAGCCTGTTCTGCATCCCAGTCTGGACATCATGCACCATAAGTTTGAGCTGGAGGAAATGCAAAAGGACCTGGAGCTTCTTCTTCAGGCTCAACAACCCAGTTTACAGCTCAATCAGACCAAGTCACCTCAGCATGTGCAGCAAACCATCGTGGGCCAGATAAACTACATAGTGAGGCAGCCAGCCCCACTTCAGCCAGTCCAAGAGGAAGTCTCTCAGGTGAGTCATCAGATCACTGGGCCAGGTGTGGATTCGAGCTGCGCTCAGCCTATAGCTCACTACGTTCAGGGCCAGATAACTTGGCTCTTCCATGAGCCTCACTTTCCTACTCTACTACATGGGGATAAATCTTGCTCTATTTCCTTCTGAAGGATGTTGTGAGGTTCAAAAGAGATGATGGGTGGGAGAATACCGTGGCAAAAATATAAAATAAGAACTATGTGGAGCACTTCCAAGCACCCTAGACTGCTCTCTTGGGAAAGATTACAGGGCCTTGACTCTAGAGCTCTGAGGGTTAAGGAGCTTTTGGATTAGGAAAGGGTTAGGGTTAGACTCAAGGTGACTGAGACAGCTTTGGAGCCAGAAAACCTGTGTAATAAGAGAGTTGCTTTAGGAGAGCAAAGACATATTTTTCAAACTTCTCCCCTACTCTACACTCACTGCTTTTCTGCTCACTTGCCGTATCAGTTCTATGGTTCTATAGTTCTATGATCTTTGTCCTAAGTAACATGGAGTTATGAATGATGCATAAATAACATGTTATTTATTTATTAAATCTTTGAAGAATCTCTCAAGTCCCATGGCCCTGTGATTCCAGCTACTTTGGAATGGGAAGAATTATTTTAGGTCTTATTTCATCAGAGAAAATTCTCTGTAAGAGGATATCTTGTAGGGAAAATTTGAATAAGGGGAGGAATTTGATTTGGGGAATTGGAGCCAATTTCAGAAAAGAGGGAATAGAGGACATGTGGTGGCAGTTTTCTCAAACGGGAAATGAGACAATGGAGTTAGGTCATCTCTAGACTCCCTTCTCTCTATCTGCTCTAATCTGTAGTCAGGACCCAAATTTCTCTCTTTTAGGGAAGATAGCTTTCCTACTACTGCTAAAAAAAACAAAACAAAAAAAAAACAAAAAACAAACTTGTCTAATTCTTCAGCTACCAGGGTTAGTTTCTCTCATTCATAAGGAGATTTCAGAACTTGGCTGGCCTTCATGTTAATACTTCTCAGTGTGGGTGGTGAGGCAGCTATTAGGAATTTAAGTTTTTCCTTGTCTGAAGTACTTGGGAAAATTTACACTCCAGATAAGGTTTATCAGGAACATAGTGGGTTCTGTTTTATATTGTGCAAGCTCTTCCCAGGAAGTAAACAACTCAGATTTCAGAGAATTAACACACACCACATTGCTTGAGCAAAGCTGGCCTGATAAAAACCTGTGAAGTGGATTAAACTTTGAGAGGCAAAAAATGGCAGAGTGGAAAGGAAAAGTTAATTTTCAAAGTTTAGCTCCTTATTACTTATAAGATCATAGCCAAGTCATTTTTACTTTATTGGCTTTCAATTTATTTTGTATAGAAAGAGAAAGTAGATGAACTCTCAAGTCCCATGGCCCTGTGATTCCAGAAGTGTATGGAATGGAATGGAACCTGGGCTGGTTGTCCCAAGGTCTGGCTCCCAGTGCTGGCTTTACTACTCTTCATTGTGTGGCCCAGGCTTCAGGTTCTTTATCTATATAAATCAGGGGATTAGACTGTAGGAACTCAAAAGTCCTTTCCCTATTATGTGATTATATGTTTCTTGGTTCCTATCCCAAATAACTCATCCTCTCTAGTCTGTACTTCCTAGGTTCACATTTTCCATTTCCCCCTCCCATCCATATGAAAATATGCCTCTCATATTTGAGCTTCTCAGAGCCAAAAGAGCCCACTAAGTTGCCCAAATAGATTAATCTATAGTATCAGGGGACCATACTTCCCAAGAAGTTTAAGACCCGTTATTTCAATTTAATAAACATTTATTAAACAGCTCCTACTGGCAAAGATCTAAGCTCAGTGTTCAAATTCAAATTCCAGCTCAGTTTCATATTAGTTGAATGACCTTGGGCAGCTACCTATGTTGAAATTCAGTTTCCCAGCTGGTTTAAGGTTTGATGAAGATGCCCAGATCTTCTTCAGTTCATCTGGATATCTTTTGATAAGGGTTTTGGTACAGCCTCAAATGAAAAAAGTGAGTTTCTTCACTAAAAACAACTTTCCAAGCTTTAGTACTATCATATTTGTGCTGGCTTGCTCATGGCAAGCATTTTTGCTTCATAGCAATGGTAGCAGTTGTTTTTTTTTTATTTCAGAAAGCCTTATGCCATATTGTAGAGAAATCAATAACAGTCCCTTTAATTGCCAGGTCTCTCTGAAGGTCTTTGCTCATTTTCTGAGAAGTATAATAGCAGGTTGTTTTGGAGCAATAGTTTCTGTTCCTTATGTTAATTTTCTTTCTTTCTTTCTTTCTTTCTTTCTTTTTTTTTTGGCTGAGGCAATTGGGGTTAAGTGACTTGCCTAGGGTCACACAGCTAGGAAATGTTAAATATCTGAGACTAGATTTGAACTCAAGTCCTCCTGACTTCAGGGCTGCTGCTCTATCCACTGCGCCACCTAGCTGCTCCCTAATTTTCATTTTTGTAGCAAGAATGCTCTGGTTCATTTTCTGGAGCTTGGTAGGATGCCTTCCCCCTGAAAGTACGAAGTTACCCTGAGGGATTGATGGGTGACATCCTGTCCTATGCTTGGGTAATCAACTATTCTCTCCTTTGTTAGGGGCAAGCAATTAGGACCCCTATTCCATTTAACTACTTTAACGTCAATTAGCTTTAACAAAGAGATGTTTTGAACAAAAAAATTTTAAATCCCCCTTCCCCAACACCTTTAGGGAAATTATACACTCTTCCCATACAACCTGGGGACAGGATGGGGAAGAGGTGAGGAGAATAGACTTAAAATTTAGTTCCATTCCTACATGGTCCTGGTCCCACCAGTTTTAATCTCCAGATGCTGCACAACTGCCAAATGACTCCTTGTGTCTCCTTCTATGGGCGCAGAAGGTCACTCTCAAAAGCCACTCCTTGCTCCACAGAGCATCATACTGCTCTAGTTCCAATATTTAACGTCCCATTCCAATTCCCATGATTCCTGTGGCTCATTCTTTCAACCTTTTGAAACTCTCAGAGCTGTAGACTTCATTCCTTTCACCTACAATGGAAAAGAACAAAGGAAAAATTGAGGCCATATAGATAGATACAGAGAAAGCCCTAAGTCCTCTTATAACTTGGTCTTTCCCTGGATACTGTGAGTAAATGAAGACAATGGAGATAGTCAAAGCTGACTCCAGTCTTTTTGGAGATGCTGCCAATTTTGACTGTGTAGCCAGTTGAAAAAGGTTCCACCCAATCATGTTATAAGCTAATCAGAATCAGTTGCCAAATGTCTATGCGTGGTCCAGTCTATCTTCTCATCAGTCATTTCTTGTGAGCATTTCCCCTGTCCTTTCCACACAGAGAAACATTTCAGATGTCATGTAAGTGCCCATCTCCAATTACATTTTCAACTCCACCTTTCTTGGTGCTTCTGTGTAAAAGATATTATTTTATTGTGGACTTGAATAAATGTTAAAGCACAACTTCCACATGCCAGTAGCCTCTGAAATGTAGCTAATAGTCATTGAAGTAGGTTCTTGAAGAGCTATAACTTTTGCATGTTTCCTTGGGATAATATCCATTCTTAAATGTCACTGAGTGGAAAACCGCAAAATAGAGCAATAACAGCCTGTGTGGTATGAAACTCAGTACTCAAATGACAGAGAGTTAACTAAAGTTGGAGAAACCAAATCAATCTAGTTTTATCTGGTCCAAGTCAGAGGGTCCACTTAAGTCCAGTGTTAGTAGGAACAAATGTAAATAACTTTTACTATTACTAATTGAAACCACACCAAAATTACTGCTTCTTTCAAGTAATTTGTACAACACTATCACCTAAACCAAGTCATTCCTCACCTCTTCTGCAGTATCCCCAATAAATGTTCATACGGGTTTTGATGAAAGATCACCTTCTCTGGAGACTACCCATTTCACTTTTAGACTGCACCTTTTAAGATATAGGTCAGGAATGAGATCACTTGCTCCCACTTTGTTGGGCAAGAACAAACATGCCATCCCTAATTCCAAAGATTCATTGATAACTTATAGACTAGTGATGAATTTTGTCAATAAATCTAGGCCTGGTTTGCACTTAGCTCACTTGAGACACTTGTAAAACTAAGTCAGACCTCATCATCGTGGAGAATACTTTGGCTCTGATCTCAGTACTTCCTCAGTACCCTCAATTGTCTCTCCTGTTTGCAAAGCCAAAAACTCTTCCTCAAACATTTCTTTGTAGAGATCTTAGAATTTTCCAGACACTTCTTTCCCACCAGCTGCTATGCTTGGATTCAACTCCATAAGAATCTAATCTTCTCTGGCAGCTCCTGCCTCCTTCCTTTCTCAGCTTCCTTTTGTGTGTTTCTTTCTCAATTTGATGGAAAGTTCCTTGAGGTGTCTTCTTATTTGTATCCCTTGTATATATTTAGCATAGTGCCTGGTACTGGTAGGTGCTTATTAAATGTTTATTGATTGAATTCTATAGATCCCCACCTCTTCAGACCAGACTTGCCGTATTGAACTTTCCCTACCATTTTCAATGTATCCTACCATGTTTTGCTCTCTTTTCAGGGAATGGAATAACTTTGTTTACCATTTTTCACTAGTTCCCTTCTTCCTATACTACCATTATTTGATTGCAATCACATCTTCGTACTCCCTTACAGTATCATCTTTAGGGCTAGATAGTTTTCAACTGTATTTTCTATCCAAGTCCCATAGATATATATTCCATCTTAAAGAAAACACTTAGGACCTTACATCAATGTTTTAACAGATAAAATGAACTGTTTGATCCAAATTTATAACCATTTTGTGAGGAGAGAGAGGGAGTATAGTGAACTATAAGCTGAAGACCAGTCAACACTGAGTCTGCTGTTATTGCCAAGAAGACAAATATCACATGCTCCTTTGAAGATTTCCCTCTAAGTAGGTTCTACTCCAGGAGGATTTATGGCATGCAAGCCTTGTTTAGAATATTGAGTAAGCCCTTTGGACTCTCTAGGTCTCAGTTTTCTCATCTGTAAAAAGAAGAAATTGGACAAAGTGATCTCTAACATCTCTTCTAAGTCTAAATATAGGATCCTATGATTTACGCTTTATAATGATAAAAAGGATAGTTCCTTAGATCTCCTCTAGGATATGTGTTTTAGAAGAACTTGTCCAAAGTGCTTTACTCAAAATCAATCACTCCCAAACATTTGTTTAGCCCTTTCTATGGACCAGGCCCTACCTTAAACAATGAAATAAAGAAGTCAAACCACAAAAATGACCCCTGACCCTCTGTTCCAAGGGGGGAGGGGAAGCAACATGTAAGTGCAAAGGTGTGTGTGTATGTGTGTGTGTGTGTGTGTGTGTGTGTGTGTGTGTGTGTGTAATGTATATAATATATATGCCTAGGGAGGAAGGCTCGAGTGAGTTGGGGTTGCTGAGAGAGGCTTCATGTCTTGCAGAGGGGGCATGCAAACTGATCTTGAAGAAAGCCAAAATGCTAAGAGGCAGGTGAGGGGAGAGAACATTTTAGGTCTGAAGGATTGAGAGCATGGAGACATGGGCAGAGGAGAGGAACAGCAAGTGGGCCCATTAGTGGGCCTTTGAATGTGTAGAAGAAAATATAATGTGAGAAGAATGGAAAAATAGCAAGGAGTCCAGTGGTTTAGAGCCTTAAGTATCCAGTGCAGGATTTTATATTTGATTTGATGGTAACAAGGGCCTGCAGGTGATGTCATCATCATATCTGTGCTTTAGGAGAATCACAGACTGCTGGGTGGAAGATGGATTGGAGAAGCAGGAGACTTGAGTCAAGGAGACTAGTTGGAAAGCCATTCAAATTCTCTGCCACGAGGCAGCTAGGTGGTGCAGTGGATAGAGCATCAGCCCTGAAATCAGGAGGACCTGAGTTTGAATTTGACCTCAGCCATTTAACACCTCCTGGCTATGTGACCCTGGGCAAGTCACTTAACCCCAACTGCCTCAGCAAACAAAAAAAAGCAAATTCTCTGCCACAAGTGATGGGGGTCTGAGCTGGGGAGGTGGCTGCATGAGGAGGGAGAAGGGGACCTAAGAGAGAAAGGCTGCAAAGTATCTGGAATGGTGGAGGGGTGAGGAGGTACAGTGGGGCTTACTCTGAGGGAAGTCTGAAACCTGTCTTTTCCCTTTCAGGCTTGCGATGAGCCCAGTGTGCCTGAAGGCCCAAAGCCAGTCCCACCTCTCGACAGAACTGTCATCCCTCCCCTGTCTCAGGCCATGGCAGAAGATGCCCCTATCAGCGTGCACCCTCTGGACAGCACCATGCAGCCCTCTTCTCCCAACCCAGTGAGAAAGGTACTGATGAAGTCAGCTTCCCTGGAGCCAAATGACCCACAGTCTGGCTCTGGTGGCGTAGCAAAAGAGTCAAGCATTTTGTGGGGTCATCAGGGTTGGACTGCAGTAGAGGGCAGGCAGGACCTGCCCCAGTGGCCTGCAGCTTCTGCAAAAATGGATGACGGGGTTTAGTGCTAGGCTTAGGATTGTTTTTGTCAGCATTTATGGGCTAATTTTCTAAAGTGTGAGGAGTGTCCTGTATTTGGCCTGCTTCTGATTAGAGAGAGGAGGAATCAGAACTGGAAGGAAGTGGCTTCTTGGTCCCTTTGGAGTAGGTCACTATCTGTAAGGTAGTTGCAGGAAACATAAATTTGTCAGTGTAGACACTTTCTGCCAGGGCAGATATTAACACTCCATGACTTCAACTTGGTGAAAAGTTACTAGCTGTGTGGTCTTGGGCAAATTCTTTCACTTCTCTGAGCCTTGGGGATCTGTCTGCAAAATTAAGGGATTAAACTCAGAGTCCTGAGGGTTCTTAGAGCTCCACAAATCTAGGACTTCTGATGAGATCAGAGATTAATGTTTTTCTCTCCCTCCCCCAAATTCTTTTTTTTAGTTTAGTTCTGCCCTCTTTCTCCTATCTCCGCCATTTGTCCACAGTTTTGAGGGCAGCTGTGATGTTGTGGACAAGGCCCTCCCTTGAGGGTCAGGAGTCCAGTGATCTGAAGCTCTGTGCTGTGACTAACTTGCTGCATGATTTTAGGAAAGATCCTCTCTGGGCTTCTGGGTTTCACAGGCTATAGAATAAGGGAGACAGTGATTTCTGAGAGCTCTTCCAGTCCTAAGATTTTGAGTAAATCTTAAATTCTATCTAGTCTGACTTTAGGTTAGAATCAAAATTTCTGGTGGAGGGGCCAGTTTAGTGAGCAGAAGCAACAGAGCATCCCTGTGCCCTTATTCCAAATTCATATTTAAAAAGCTCATTTTGATGGTCTCAAAGGCCAACACCATTTTGGTCTGATGCTTTTGTCTTTCTTTGTCCCATCTCTTCCTATTTATCTACTTTAGCCTTGCCCACCTTATCCCAATTTTCATCAACTAATCCATAGTCTGGGAGGCATCTGTGATAAGACTAGAAAGAGTGCTGCCTTGGGAGTTAGAAGGGCATCTTACATAGGCTAGCACTATCCTTAGAAACTATGTGAACCCAGAGAAGTATTATTCAGCAATCTGCTAATAGTGGGAATTGGCTTGTTCTGCAGCTCAGATGTGGTTCAACCCTAGCGGTTGTCCAGAGTTTGCACGTTTGTGGCATCTCAGGGACCTTTCACCCCCTCCTAAGTTTTCCTGAGTATTGTACCCCATCTCCTTTTCCCCTCCCCTTTGCCACTCTTCCACTCTGCCCCAGTATAGCTTGTCAGGCAAGGTTATGATGCAGGGATCTGGCTTGCTGAGGATGTTGGAGGCGGAAAACGAAGGAGGAAAAAATAGAACTTTAATTAGAGAGATTAAGGAAGAATTATGTGTGTACTCTGCAAATTGAAAATAATTTTAATGCATATTCACTTGTGTCTGTACCATGTTATGCATCTCAAGGAGCCCAAAAAAGAGCTTCTGGTCCCAGGAGCTCTAGACATCAATGTTCTTCCTGTGCAGAGTCCAGTTTCTACACTGGACCTTCATGCTGGGTTGGGGTGTGGCGATATCCCTTTGCTTCTTTGTACCTTATGACCAGAAATCTAGAGATAGATTCTCATCTCCTCTGGGCCACCAATGAGTGACCTTGGCAAGTTATCAGCTCTCAGTCCTTCATTGGAGCCTCATTCTCCTCCTCTATGAAATGAAGAGCTTGAAGTAGGTGAGAGGGACCTGGGGTTGTAGTGAGAAAACCAAGTACTGGTTTTCTTGGTTTTGAATTTGTAGTTTTTTGTTTTTATGTTTTTGTGATGTAGACAGCTCGCTTTGCCTCTTAAAACCTAGGATTCTGTAAATAAAGCAGAATAGGCAGATGATCCCTAAAGTCCTCGTAGCAGGGAAAGGCTTGGTTCTGGGCTCTTTAAAGACCTTTCTAGCTCCAATGTTGCCTTTTCTAGATAGACTCTGGAGTAATGCCACGATGGTCTAGTGCAGGGGTCCTCAAACTACGCCCGTGGGCCAGATGCAGCAACTGAGGACGTTTATCCCCCTCACTCAGGGCTATGAAGTTTCTTTATTTAAAGGCCCACCAAACAAAGATTTGGTGTTTTTACTATAGTCCAGCCCTCCAACAGTCTGAGGGACAGTGAACTGGCCCCCTATTTAAAAAGTTTGAGGAACCCTGGTCTAGTGGATACCATGATTGCTGCATAAGCTCCATTTGGGTGCCCCTGCTTGCCGTGACTTACCCGCTATTGTATCTCGATACAGGGAGGATGGGGCTGGCATCTCCACGAGCAGGAAGTTCATGAGCTGGCGTGAACTTTGTCCCTGACTGACAACCTGTTGTCCTTGAAGCTCAGCATGGCTGGGAGTTAGGGAACCTGGCTCTGAGTCTTGACTCTTATTCTCGTTAGTTGTTTAACATCGGGCAAATCATTTCATCTCCCTATTGTTCATTTTCCTTACCCATGAAGTATAGGTAGAGATATATCTATTACCTATCTTGCTGGATTATTGTGAGGGTCAGATGAGTTAACATTTTCCATAGAAAGAATGGAAGCCATTTTTGAGAGCTTCCTTTCCTCTCCTATATCATATCACTCAGATGTCTTCTACCATCATCCCCTTCTTTATCTCTGTCTCACATAAAGAGGTGGCCCTTTTCCTTGCCATGGCAAACCCCGCTGTTTGTACAAGTGATGCTGTCCCTTCCCTTCCTGCAGATTGTCTCCTCCATCATCTCCATTCTTCTTTATATTCAGTGTTCCTCTCTCTACTAACAGCTACCCTATTGCCCAAATTTGTCCATGTCTCTCCCTTCTCAAAAAAATCTCACTTGATGCATCTATCCATATTAGTTACCATAACGTATCTACTTTTTGTGGCTAATCTCTTTGAAAAGACCACCTATAATCGATGCCTCCACTTCCTTTTCTCTCACTCTTTTAACCTCTACAGTCTGGCTTCTGATCTTACCATTCAACAGAAGCTGCTCTCGCCAAAGTTACCAGTGATCTCTTAGTTGCCAAATGTATGGGCCTTTTTTCTTTTTTTCTTTTTTTAAAATTATTATTATTATTTTTATTTTTTTAAATTTTTTATTTAATAATTACTTTATATTGACACTCGTTTCTGCTCCGATTTTTCCCCTCCCCTCCCTCCATCCCCTCCCCCAGATGGCAAGCAGTCCTTTACATGTTAAATAGGTTACAGTATATCCTAGATACAATATATGTGTGCAGAACCGAACAGTTCTCTTGTTGCATAGGGAGAATTGGATTCAGAAGGTATAAATAACCCGGGAAGAAAAACAAAAATGCAGATAGTTCACATTCGTTTCCCAGTGTTCTATCTTTGGGTGTAGCTACTTTTGTCCGTCATTTATCAATTGAAACTCAGGTCTCTTTGTCAAAGAAGTCCACTTCCATCAGAATACATCCTCGTACAATATCGTTGTCGAAGTGTATAATGATCTCCTGGTTCTGCTCATTTCACTTAGCATCAGTTCATGTAAGTCTCGCCAGTCCTCTCTGTATTCATCCTGCTGGTCATTTCTTACAGAACAATAATATTCCATAACATTCATATACCACAATTTACCCAGCCATTCTCCAATTGATGGCATCCATTCATTTTCCAGTTTCTGGCCACTACAAACAGGGCTGCTACAAACATTTTGGCACATACAGGTCCCTTTCTGTATGGGCCTTTTTTCAATCTTCATCCTTCTTGACCTCTCTGTAGCCTTTGACATTGCTGATCACTTCTTTTCTCTCTAGGTTTTGGTAACACTACTCTATCCTATTTCTCTTCCTCCTCCTCTCCTTTGCTAGATTTTTACCCAGGTTATCTCCTCTACAGATGGGTCTCCCTAAGGGCTCTGCTCTGGACCCTTTTGTCTTCTCTTTCCTCTCTACAGTAATTCACTTGATGATCCCATCACCTCCTATGGATTCAATTATCATTTCTACATTGGTTATCCTGAAATCTACTACCTCTTATTCGTGATCTCCACTCTTGTATTTTCAACTGCCTATTAGACATCTCAGATTGGATGTCCTGTAAATATCTTATAACTCACCGTGTCCCAAATTGAACTTATTGTCTTTTCCCCAAACTATTCCTGCTTTGGAGTTTCCCTATTATGGGGCAGCTAGGTGGTCCAGTGGATAGAGTACCACCCTTGGAGTCAGGAGGACCTGAGTTCAAACATGACCTCAGACGCTTCTCACTTCCTAGCTGTGTGACCCTGGGCAAGTCACTGAACCCCAATTGCCTCAGCAAAAAAAAAAAAAAAAAAAAAAAGACAAAAGATGCCACCATTCTCCTAGTCAATTAGGCTTGCAATCTACTTTACATTCTCTACTCACTCTCTTTACCAGCATATTTGTTGTCAAGTCTTGTCAATTTTACCTTTGTAACATCTCTCACTTGTACATCCCCTTAAGTCCTCACCACTGCATGCTTAGACTATTACAGCAGCTTTTTGCTAGGGCTCCCTGCCTGATCCCTCCCCAAAGTCCAGACCATCTTGCATTCAGCTGTCAACTTAATCTTCCTAAAGCTAATATCTGACCATGCCAATCCCACATTCAATAAGCTCTAGTGGCTCCCTATCACCCCCAGGATCCAATAAAATCCTCTTTTTGACCTTCAAAGTTCTGCTCAATCTCATTCCCCTTCACCTTTCAGTCTTCTTACACCCTACTTCTTTCCCTGCCTTTTATTCTATGATAAAGTAATACTGGCCTTCTTGCAACTCCTGACACAAAACATTTTCTCTCCAGACTCTGGACATTTTTCCTAATTATCCTCCATATCTGGAATCCTTCCCTATTCATGTCTAGGAGGGCTAGAGTTTTCCAGCTAAAACCCTACCCTCTATGAAACCCCCTTCCTGATGTACCTTAATGCTAGTCCCTTTTATATCTTATACATAATTTTTTATCATGTCAGGCTGTGAGATCCTTGAGAACTGGAGCTGACCTCTGTCCTTTTTTTCATAAATACTTACTTAATACATGCTTATTGGTTGACTGAATGACATACATAGAAAGTACTAGGTAAAGACAATGAATATGGATATCGTTTATTATGATCATTTTATTCTTCTTGATCATGTTATATTCTCATCTTTTCTGATAAGGATTCAGCTAAAAATGGTCCTGGGACAGGATGCTATCTTGGCATTATCCTTTATAGTCAATATTCTTCAGACTACTGCTCATACAGTAAAATCACAGCTTTGTGTATCTGAATAAAAATGTTAGGATCTCCCTAAGGCGGTAAGATTCCAAGTAACCTTGAAAGTTCTTGGTCTTATGAGGGCTGGGATGGGGATATCTATGAACAATGTTGTTCCTGAGTTTTTATGAATCAGTGTTCTGTCTCAGAGATGGTGGACAGCAGTTTGGTCTGGGATATAGTCCAATTCCGGTACAATAATTGGCTGAGTTCTTCAGGATATTTGATGTCTCTGCACCATGGAGATATCATGTCAGTCCATATCACTATTTGATAGGTGACAAACTTTTACAGCCTGTAACAACATATCATATAATTGCTACCATTTCATTGCACAATCTGTTGATCCCTAACTCTGAGCTCCAATGAGCTCGTCTTTAATTAGTCTACATAATCAGATAAATGCCTCTCCCTTCCTCTCTTACTCCTTATTGTGGTGGCTTAGGGATAAAGAGATAAAAGAGCTGACTGGGAGGCCAGGAAGACCTGACTTCGAATCCAGTCTCTCCTGTCTATTGACCATGTGACCTTGGGCAGATCATTAAGCTTCTCAATGCTTTAGGAAATTTTCCAAGTTGCAGAGGAGAGAGAACTTTCTCACTGGGGAAATTCCTTCTATCACTGGAATCACCAAGTCAGCTTATAGCCCTATTAAATTTCCTAATGACCTGAAAGGCATAATATGCTATAATATAATAGGATCACATCTAACCCCTTTCTTCTGGCAGCAACTGCTTCAAACAAAGCTCAGCAAATATTCTGATGTTCTCGCACCAAGTAAGAGCTCTGTGGCTGATATTGGGTTGCATAGGACAGTTGGATGGGAGGAGAACATCCACTTACCTGCCCCTGTAATGAGCTGCAATGAGATTTGTTGGACTTCCCTGCTGGGGCCTCCTATTTCCCAAAGAGGCTCAAATTCTTACTTAGTTCTTTTCTAAAACTTGTATATAGTTTTAGCTCTGAGCCAAAGTAATCCTGAAGCCCTGCTCCCTCCCCTAATTTGCAACCGTAGAATTAGGGCCATATTTACTACCTTCTAATTTGAAGGAGTGGGGTGGCTTGAATCTGTCTGGCAGCTATTGGGAGACAAGAGCCTTAGGTGGTAGTGTTTCATTACATCACCATGGGACATTTGCAATTCACTTATAAACTTTGGAGGTAGAATTCTCATCTACCCAAAAGGTGGGAAGTAGGAGATTTGGGTCCTAGGCCAGATTCTAGCATTACGGGTATGACCTTTGGTAAAGCCTTTTGCATTTCTGAGCACAGTTCGTCTATTTGTAAAATGAGGGGTTAACTAGATAATCTCTAAGATATCTTTGAATGCTAACATTTTATTGTATCATTGCAACTGACTATATTGTAGGCACAACCAAAGGGACTAGGAATACAAAAATTAAAAAAAAAATTTAAATGGTTCCTACATAATTTTTTCAGATGAATTGCTAGCTATTCCTTTCCCCAGGTTTTACTTGGGAAAGCCTTTTTTATTTTTGTTTTTTAATTTGAAACCCTGTAATTTTTGGTTTCATCAAATAGGCTCTACTTCCCCTCAGTTGGTGAGATATTGGTCAAAGAATTGGGCTTCAGAACCTTTTCATTTCATATATAGTTTTTCTAGACACTGCCTCTTCAGTGTATTAAGCTTTATTGGTGAATATGTTTTCTGGTTGTAAATTTGCTATTGTTATAAAATAAAATAAAGATTCTCAGCATATTCTTGATACTCATACTGAAAACTAGAGAGAAGTGATTACAGTCAAAAGTGACACAAATGTATTTACTTCTGTCAAATGACACATTAAAACGTCAAAGGCTCAAATCACCTGGAGCCACATCTGCCCAGGAGCATCATTAATGCTCTCTGATGCTCAGTGACTGTCCTGTTTTTAGTCCTATTCGGACTTTTGTCAAACCAGATCTGTTCTTTGAATGTGTCTGCTTTGTTAACAACAGCTGAACTGCCAAGGAAAAGGAGATTATGGCTAATGAGAGAAAAGATGTAGATATTTTTTTTATAAATGAGTTCATAGGGTCTGAATCAATCCTGCCCCAGGAAGAACTTTCTTCTTGGATCAGGATAGAAGATGTGCTGTTTGGCATTTGGTGCTACTCCCAGAGGACAGACTCTTTTTTATGTATCCAAGGATTTGGGGGAAAGGTCACAGTTATATGCCTCCAAAGATACCTCAAAATGACCAGAAAGAAGCTCCCAGTGAAATGGAGAGATGTCCTAAAAATGGCTTCTTTTCTTCCCTCCCTTTTCTCCCTCCAACTGCCTTGACCTGATTTATCCTCTCTCGCGTTAAGTCCAAGAGAACCAAATTTTTTGAAGAATCTACTTGTTACAAAGGGATGAAAAAAATTAATGGAAATGTAATTTAGGAAATGTCTTCAAGAGAGATGTGCAAAGTTGAAGATTTTGAATATTAAGCAAACTTTGAGGAAGACTTTGTTGCTTTGTCCACTGTAAAATAAGTAGATCTTTAGCAGACAGAATCTCTATGCTTTGGGAGTTACTTGGATGTCCTGTGAGCAGGAATCTACATCTCATTGAAGAAGGCTATATTCAGTTTGTTGTTTTGTTGCCTTTTGGAGTAGTAACACATAATTCTATAAACTTTGCGGCAGAAAACTAGAATATCTAGAATGCCATGCCTGAAGTCAGGAAGACTCATCATCTTCATGAGTTCAAATCTAGCCTCAGATACTTACTAGCTGCATCATTTGGGAGGTGGGATGGGGATAACTCATTTAATCCTGTTTGCCTCAGTTTTTCTCATCTATAATATGAGTTGGAGAAGAAAATACAAACCATTCCAGTATTTTTGCCAATAAAACTCCAACTGAGGTAAAAAAGAATCAGACATGACTGAACAATAGCAATAGACTTTCAAATGTTATTTCATTTGAATTTCATAATAACCACGTGAGGGGAAAAGGTAAGAATTAATTCAGTACTTCAAAAGATATATAATTTCATCTACATGGAGACGTTCTTCTTCAGAGTGGATTTTGAACCCTTCATATTTTAGCAAAGAGTTTCATGAATTGCCCTGACCCAGAAAATTTGTCACTGGTAGCCAGCCTACTCTGAACTCAGTGATCCTGGCAGACATTTTTGCTGCCTTGTATTTCAAGAATTTCTAGTTTGGTAGGACTTGGTCAACCTTCATTTTCTTAGAAAGCATCAAAGATTTTGCCATTATGAGTGAAGTAAGATGTCAGGGGATAGACGTGGGTTTTATTCTGAGGAAACTGATTCTCAGAAAAATGAATTGATTTGCTCAACATCACACACAGCTTATATGTGACAGAGCCAGGATTTAAACCCAAGTCTGATGCTGAGACCATTGCTTCTTTTATTCTATCATGTTTCCTTTCAAGAAGGCTCAGTATGGAAGAAGACAGACCCAGTGTGAGTCAGTCTTCTAGTAAATGCCTAGTAATATACTACAAGGCAACCGTGGAACGGGTCCTGCCTTTAAAGACCTTATATTCTTTTGGAGAAGATAACGTGTATATCTGAAAGCATGCATGGAATGAGTACGATTTAAGTGCAGAATAGTTTGGGGAAGGAGGAGGGGAGGAGATAGTTCATCCCAGGCAAAGGAGATAGTAGGCACAAGGGCATTGAAGTGAGCTGGAGTGTCATATGTGAGGGAGCAACAAGAAGAAGGCAAGTACTGAAGGGGATAAATACCTTAAATAAATAAATACCTCAGGTTATGTCCCTGTCTCTGTTCTGTTCAATAATCAGTGAATTCTAGGAAGATGTAGGTGACATGCTTATAAGATTTTAAATGATGCAAAGGTGGGAGAGATCATTAAAGTGTTGGATAAAAGTCCCAAGAAATGAAAATATCTTGATAGGCTGGAGTAATGGGCCAAATCTTAACAAAATGAAATTTTGCAAGGAAATTGTTAAGCTCTACACTAGCATTTTAAAAATCAGCTTTACAAGTAGAGGATATGAAAGCCATGGAAAGACAGTGGTCAGTGTGAAAAAGAAATGTGTGGTGCTATATTTGGAGCCAAATAATGACCATCGAATCTCTTCTCTAACATCTCTGTATCAACGTGGGCACTTCACTTCGCTTTAAGACACAATTTGCTGCATTCAGAGAAAGGAGAGCATTGAAAGTGATAATGATGAAGATGAAAAGATGTCAAAGGAGGTAAAGGGCTTGAAATGAACCCACAGACTGCCTGCCTTCATTGACATTTCTCCGGCCATTGTCTTCTTTCAGATATTATAGACTTCTTCGATCTCTTGGACTTCTTAATAGTAGCAAAGCACCAACAAGTAACCCTCTCAGCATCATTATCTTGATTATAAAAAGGACTAGAATAGATGTATTTTTGCTGGTCACAGACTTTAGAGGGATACTAACTATGGAGATACTGTGGTTTCTCAGAATAAGCAGGATAATGTCACTCCTCACTGTGTTATATTATTATATGGTTCTGTGATTCAGTCTGGAAGGCAAGTCTTCTTAGCCTAATAGCTAGAGCACAGCTCCTTCCCAGCACAGTCTTATAACTCTGAGAAGTCTATCTTCTAGGTTTTACCCACCATTTTTATTTCCAACTCACAGTCAAGCTCTCCTGGCTAACTAAACAATTATCTTCAAATTATTTTCCCCAATTCCTAGCCAAACTTGGGCCACACATATATTGTTTCATGTTCTTAAAGAAGTCTCCATCTTCTCTGATTAATAACTTTTATTTTTTCTTAATCTATCATTTCTCTTACTTTTTACTTTTTGACTCCTGTTTTTTTTCCTTTTCACCAAGGCCTGAGATGACAGCTCATATTTCTTATATTCATGGTAATATATGGCTGTGTATGATTTTCAGCCTAATCCATTCAATTTAATTAATTTCAATTCCATATATATTAAATGTCTACATGTGTAGAGCACTGTGCTAGGAACTGCAGGAGACAGATTTTAGATAAGATGTGTCCAGAGTCAGGGGGAGGGTTAGATAAACAGAAAACTATAATTAAAGGATAGATGATTTTATTGAGTGAGTAGGCTGTAGTAGGCTCTCACCCTGATCAGACTGCAATCACCCTTCATGCTGTAGAAGATTTTCTCTATGCATTACTATGAAAAAAATTTGTCATCTGGTGACCAGCTGGCTGAAAGCCTCTGTATCTTCTGAATCCTGTCTTCTCTTCCTTCTTTTGACACTAACATTTAATATCATCCATTTGGCACATTCAATGACAACCCCTTCCTTTGTTAACATAAGAGACAACTTCAGAATTGGTAAATGAAATTCAGCCAGAAAAAGAGATTCCTTCAGTTTTCTAAGCCAATATAAATTTCATATCAATATTTTTTCTCAAAAGTAAAAAGCCTGGTCAAAAAGCCTGGGAACCACCAGTGATTTAGTGATTGAATTTTGCTAGCTTATTCAGTTCTCTTAGCTCATCTTTAATTTCCTTCATTTAAGAGTAGCCTAGTATTATAGGACCTCCAAGTATTTCCCATATTCAATTTCCATGTCACCTGTTCTTTTTCCCCAAATAGGTATGATGATGTTAACTTTTATTCAACAGTCAGAGTTTTGGCAACTTCACTTCAGAACACAGAAATAAACAAAAAAAGCTTCTAACCATCAAGGAAAATAGCTGCCTCAAAGCCCTAGTGCATTTTACCTTCTACAAGAGTCTTCAGGCCAGCCTTCATGTCTTCATCAAAGCTGATGTCTTAGAATGGTGGATAAAAAGCATTATACTGCAGTAAATGCAGTTTTTTTTTTAACTGATTGAAGGGGTTAGTTATCTGGTTTTCCTTGGCAACTCTTGGATCTTGATAGATTATCACAAGGAAAAGATTTGGGGTGGTGACTGACACTGCTAGAATATTGTGAAAAACAGGTGAAGAACGGAAAGACAACAGAGCCATCAATTAAAAAGAGAACCTCTTTGGGGCCATTTAATATCTGAGCGAATTTCTCTTATACTAACAGTCCCTGAAGGTACCCTTCCGTTATAGCCCAGTCATAATGTTAGCCCTGAATTACTGAGAAAAGATTAGCTAATGCTTTGTCTTTGTTTAAAAATATACGAAGGAATTCTATCAAAATGGCTATTTTTTTTTTAAGTTTCAGTACTGAAACTTTTTAGCTATCTGGAAAATTAGTTATGTGGAATATCTTATTCTCCAGAAGTCCCTGTGATTAAGTCAGACTCAGTTTATATGCACATATAATTTGTTTATTTTCTCCTTGATCATTCTTCCTTACAGCAGTAACTGAGTAATTAATAGCAAAAAGATAGGATTTCATTTAAATTTAAAAGATAGGATTCATTTAAATGTATTAATAGTTCCCTCTCTATACAATTAGTAGGGATGTGGCAAGTAGGGTAATAAATCTTTTTTCCCCCCCTCTTAAGAGCCACTCAAATCAGAGATCACATACAGGCAAAAAAAAGTTTCTATTAAGTAGAGAAATGTAAGAATTAAGCCATTCTTAAAATTGGAGACACAAAATTCTATTTAACAAATTAACTAAAAATTTAAAGCACTTTAGATCTCTCTAGCACTTTTATTATACAAGCTAGTTAAGGCAATAATATAGAATAGGAAAAGACAAAAAAACAAACAACCCCAAAAATAAATGAAAGAAGAGAGAGCAGAAAGAACCAGAGACCCAGGGTAGAAAGAAAGGATGAAAAAAAAGAGAAAGGAGAGCCAAGAGAGGTGAGAGGGAGAATGTCTCTTATTGCTGCTCTTGTCATACATTTTGGAAGGCACAGGAATCAGGAAATTTTTTCACTTGTTATCTCTGTTCTTTGAAATGTTCATTAATAGCTTTTTCTGTACAACAAAGCAAGCTTCAAAGTGTAATTTTAAAATAAAGGTTTGTTTTCCCTTGGAATTCTGAAGACTTTGCGTGTGTGGAGGGTTATCTTAGGTTTTAAATAAATTTACCTTGGAAATTTAATACTACCTCACATTATTTAGCATCTTCATATCCATTATTACTTCTGATCTCACAAAAACCTGGGACCTAGGACAACCCCTTGTCATTCCCCTCCCCCTCACTTTGGAGGTGAAGAAAGAGACTCCAGAGATGTGAAGAGAGAGAGAGAGAGCTGAGATTAGAGCCCAGGTCATCCTCAGTGTTCTTTCTCTTGGGTTGTGACAATCCAGGTAAAGAAAAAAGAAGGGGGGGGGCTTCAAATGAAATGGGTTCAATCCTGATTGCCCCATTTACTTGCTCTGCAACTTTAAGCAAATCATTTCAGCCTTAGTTTCCTCATGTATAAGAGAATATTTACCTTCCCTTTTGTGGGGGGATAAGAAATGGTATAAAGAGGCAATGTCATAGAAATCTACTCTCCCATGTTGTCCAGAGGCTGTGATTGAGACAGAAGTCAAGTCTACAAGCACCAGATTATTAAACACCAGATGCTATGTAAAGTGCCGGGCCTAAAGGCAATGCCAGCCTTCCAGGAACTTACATCTGATGGGGGAGACCCCATGCAGACAACTCATGTACACATGAAAGTTAAACAGGATGAATTGAAGATGGTTTTAGAGGGAAGGCACTGCTCTTATTATCTTGTAGAAGATGATGCTTCAGGAGAGATTTAAAGGAAATTAGAGAAGCCAGGAGGGAGAAAAATACCCAGCATCAGGGATGGAGTGTCCCAAGAGCAGCAGTGGGGTAGTGCCATTGGATGAGAGACTGTCTCAAAGTTCCCTCTGGCTCTGACTTAATTCATCTTCATCATATATTAACAAACCATCTGATTTCTTTTTTGGTTTGGTCTGTGTGCTTAGTGTAGACCAGGCATTGTGCTGTTTTCTAACAGCCTTTTGAGGTAGGAGCTGTTATATCCATTTTATAGATGGGGAAACTGAGGCAAACTGGAGTTAGATGATTTGCTAATAAATGTCTGAGGCTGGGTTTGATTCAGGTTATCCAAACTCCAGGTCTAGCACTCTGTGCACTATGGTACTACCTGGCTACTTGTGGGACTGGTGAAAGATGGCTGAGCAGATTCAATGAGTAGTGGGTACAGATGATGGAACTACCTACATCATGCAGTTGGAGAAGCAGTGCAAGGTGCCGCCTACCTGCCCCAGACACTACCTACCTGCCTGCTGAGCACAGAATTAGCAAATGTTAGGCCAGACTTTAGAGAGATCTTGTGGTCAAACCTACTTCCCATTAAACAGATGATAAAACTAAAGTCTGGCAAGATTAAGTGACTTGTCCAAAGAAATCAAAGTAGGAAGCAGCAGAACTTGTATCCTAAATTAGGTTTTTTAACTCATTTTTTTTTGGTGGTAGTGGTGATGGGAAGCACAGGTGACAAAGATGAGAGGATTTTCTCCAGAAGACAATTTATTTTAAATCTATGTAAGATTACTTTAGGAAAGGTCCTTTCAGCCCTTCTCTTGAACTGGGATCTGATAAATTTAGTAGTCACAGGATTATGTTGAATGCCAACTGATTGGACAGAAAGGTCTGGGCAGTGAGGAGGTGACAATGAAGCTACTGGCCAGGAAGGGAAGGCCTAAGGATTATGGACACCTGAGCCACAGAGAGGGTGATAGAATTAGAGAACCAAGTTTGTTAAAGTCAGACCTTAGTGACAGAGTTTATTTTAGAGCATGTCTTCATATAGGGAACTTCCATGCCATAAGAGCTCAGTCTGAAAAAAAAAAGTATTATATTCTGCTGTGCCAGGCCTGGGTGACCAGATAGTTTGATAGTGTCAGAAATGCTCCAGTGTATAATGTGAAGATACTAATCAAAGACCAAAGAGATATGTGTAGAGAGTGTCTCCTACATTCATGAGCTAATCCATAGTCCAGAGACACTGAGAACTTTTTTTTTTGGCATAAAAAACAAATGTTCTCTTAAGGATCCCTGATTCCCAGAAAAAAATCTATCATTTGAGGGCCATAACATTCATTCATTCATGCTACAGACATTTATTAAGCACCTACTAGTTGAAGGACATTGGGTTAGGTATAAAGATAGAAACATATTTTAGATAATACTGGATTCCTGTACTCATGGAGATTAAATGTTGGGAAGGGGATAAGACACAAATAGAGATCACTATATTCCACCAATATCACATGTTGAGTAAAATCTATGTGGAATCCTAGGGGAAGATTTTTATTATCAAAAAGTCAGGGAAGGTTTTATGAAGAAGATGGTAGTTAAATTGGGATTTAAGGGATGAGTAGATATGCCTCGGAAGGCCATTCTGTGTAGTGAACAAGGTAAGCACAAGCACAACACTGGTCAAGTGAAGGACATGTTCTAGGGGTCCTTTAGTCCATCACTTCAAAAATTTGTGGCTTTATTAATGTGTTATTCTCGTTACCAGTGCAATTGCAACTCCTTTTCATGCCTTAATTGATATTCTTCATGAGTTTAAGTATATTTCCCTTTTAATCAATTGATCAAATATTTATTATGCACCTATTGTGTGCTGTGTACCATACTAAATACTTGAGATACAAAAAGAGGCCATGAGTTTCTTCAAACTATGCTAAGTTGTTTCTTTGACAAACTACATACCTTAATATTCAATAAAAGAACTGGAATGATGATTTTTAATCTTTTCTTCCAATTTTTAGCATCAAAAAACTTCAAAGATCCCCTAGAAGACAGTAGTAATAATACTAATGTTAATAATAAACAGTTCCTTTAAGGCCCGATCTATTGCCCAAGTTGAAGAGGTGAGGGGCAACAAAATAAGAGAATGCTGAATGGGATAACATAAGGCAGGGTTCTGTGGTTCCTAAGGCAATGGTGAATACTTGGAAAAAACCATGAAATGTTGGCCAGTTCTGATGATACCGATAAGTGGCTTAGTATTACAGCAACTGTGATAAAACTTTTCCTGTTATTCTAAGGAATACAAGGTGGTACATACAGTGTGTAGGTTAGCCTATCTTGAAAATCATCATGATGAGCAAATTGATATGGAAGATGAAACAAAAGGCTCTTCTCCATGTTTTGGTACCACAAGAAGATAAGATAAATCAGAATGAATTAGAAATACCAATATCTGACCTCTTGGAAATGCTTTAATTTAGATGACACTGCTAAAATGGCAAATCATGTATATGTACATATAAAATGGATTTAAAGATATGAACATTTTCATTATGCTCAAGTATTATATCATAACAGAAACTAGAAACATTTCACCAATTATAAGCAAGTGTTTCATATTGCTTCTTCTCAATGGTATTCTGAACTCTAGTCACATGACAGTGTATTTCTAGCCAATTATTTAAAAAAAAAAAAACACTTCACCCCTGAGTCTAGACAAAACAAAGTTAGGGATGAAATTGAGGAGCTGCTAAAATCTAAAGAGAAAAAAAGTCTTAAGCCTTGAGTGTTATTGCAAACATATGAACATTATTTTACCTAATAACAAAACATGACAAAATGAGCACTATTATTTCAAGTGATTTTGAAAAGGATATAAGTATATTCAGATTCAAATCATGAAAAGTCCTTTTTGATTTTGATGGTATGAATCCAATAACTCAGAAAGTTCAGTACTTGTTATAATCATCCTGAATTTGTATCTGATAGTGTAAAAACATGTCAGGGGGTTTGTACACAGTTATTTGTTGCAGACAATTTCATAGTAAGACACAGAGAAGGAAAGGTGGCCCTATCAAGGATACTCATAAGGATAGGTTCCAAGCACCACCATGGCAGAGAAAATTAAGAGAGTCATTGAAGATATTGGGAAAGACCTTAGAAATACAAGAGAACTTTCTGACCAACCCCCATCCCCACCTAAAGAAAAAAGGGGGCTCTATTACAAAGTTAATTGTAAAGCTATGTCTTTGCCCTCTATTCTTTCACAAAATTTGAAAATAGTTTTCCTTGATTGAACTATAAGGGACAATGCTATTGAGTAAATATTGGCTGTGCCTCTCATGCACCCATGATAGTCGTCAGCTCTCTGGGACACCCAACATGCAAGAATGAACTTAGAAAGAGTAAGTAACTTAGTCTGAGTAAGTGCTACAGATAATGACATTAATGGCTAGCTGTCGTATGCAGTAGGAAACTTGAATACCATATTATCCAATTTAAGGCAAGAAAAAAAAACATGGAAAGGAATCTAAAGAAAAAAGTATATCAGAAAATCTACTCCCTTAATTAGCAATTGAAAATATAAATAAAAATTTATCTCAGCTGAAAGAAAAAATATCAACATTTTAAAAGCTTGAGAAGTAAAAAAAAATCAGAGGCAAGAGAAACCCTTAAAGAATTAATCAATAATCAGCAAGTATTTATTAAGTGTCTACTGTGGACTAGATTCTGAGGATACAAATACAAAGAATAAAACTGTTCTATACAATAAATGTTCTATACAATAAATTCTAATGGAAGAGGCAACAAGTACATACCACATATTTAAATCATAAATCTAAAATTAATAAACACAAGTAGTATTTATAATAAAGTAATTAAAATTTATAATAAAACAATTTCTCATAGTTAAAATTATAAAATATACTAAATTTCATATTTTAAAATATAATTTTTATAATAAATATTTTATATTTTAAAATAAAATAAAATTTATAATAAGGTAATTATAATTTATAATAAATTTATAAGTTTTATAATGAAGTTAAAAACAAGATAGTATGGGAGAGAGAGTATTAGCAGTCAGAGGGATCAGGAGAGAGTCATCATATAGAGAAAGTGTCTAAGTTGCATCTTAAAAGAAAAAACTGAGTTGGAGATGAGAAATAAAGGGTACAGTCAGAGCAAAGGCAGAGATGGGAGGTGGAGAGTCATGTGTGAGGACAGAATCTCAAACAGGAGGGAGAGTAATAGCCAATGAAACTGGAAAGATACACAACACTGGCCAGGTTGTGTAGGGCTTTAAAAGTTAAACAGAGCAGCTTATATTTTATTCTTGGGTAATAGGAAGCCACTGGAGTTGATTTAAATAAGGGAAGATCTGTTTGTAAGTAATTGTCTATTTTGGCAGCAGGGAATAGGATGGCATTGAGAGGTGAGAGCCTGGAGATAGGGAGACTGCACTAGTCTAAGTGAGAAGTGATGAGGGCCTGAATTAAGATGGTAGTTGTGTGAGTAAAAAAAAAGGACTGAATGGGAGAGATGTTATGTTAAAGGTAGAAACAGCAAGCATTGACTGACGATAATTTGATAAGAGGAATGAAGGAGAGAATGAAGAATAATGCCAAGATTACAAACCTAAGTTACTAGAAGGATGAATAGGGATATTGGGAAGATTTCTGGACATCTAAAATGGTCACAAGAAATCCCACCACAATAAAAATGCAAGTTAATTCAAATGAGAAACAGGAGGCTTTTATACCTTTAATGAATGACAGATGGTTTTGTTGATGGACATGACTGAAATTCTAGCCTTTCAGTAAAACTAGAAGGTGTCAGAGCAAATAAGACCCATAATTAGTGACTCAAAGGCTTCACAGTGGTACATTAATTATTAGCAAAAAGCTTTACCAGTTTCTTCTCATACATAAACCTGATCCCACGTTTTAATAGAAAGCAACATGTATTTACTACCAAAAGATGACCAGGTGACCATTGCAAATATAAGCCAATTTCTTGATTATGTACTTTCCACAAAACAATTCATAGCTTATATTATTAAAACTCTATACATAGAAGAAAATAGTATTGTATGAGGTGCAAAAAGTTCCAAGACTATAAAAATCAACATTTCAGTATTTATTGACTAAGCAGATTGTTCAACATGCAATAACAGTTATATGGTCTTTGAATTCAAGGCTTATTTTTGTACTATAAATATCTACAATAAATCCAAGTATAGTGAGAATACTAGAGTATTTGATGCCAATATGGCAGACACTTTTTAAAAAACCCAAAATCATACCACCACTACAATGTCAAGAACAATTAACAGGATATATGGTATTTTTTCAGGGAGACAGTTTAAACCCATTAAGGTTCTGCTTAGCCTCAATTCCATGGCAATTTTTCCTAAATAAACTAAGTATTACTTATAAATTAAAGAAGCTATCACATATAGACACTATTAAACAAAACATTAATCACTTGATGTATATAGGTCACATTAAGCATTATATGGCGTCAGAACATCATTTGGATTTGATAAATGTACAATTCCTATTATACATCAAGAAAAACTTAGAAATCCAATCCAGAGGTCCCATTGAATCAATGAATAAAGGCAACATGTACAGATACCTCCTTCTGGGAACACATATTGAGCAAAAAGATATTAAAGAAAAGGATATGGATAATATGTTTAACCAACATCCTGAAATCAAAGTTGAATGGGAAGAAAAATTTTAAAGTAATTAATACTATAAATAACAATCTTAACACATCTTAATCTTTAAAAACTATAAAATGGACCCTAATAGATTTAACAAAAAATCTATATAGTATTAATGAAATATAAGATTTTTTTTATCTTAAAGCAGCTAGGGAGAAATTAACACTTCATCTCCAAAAAGGAGAAAGAGGACTGATAGATATTTCTAGATCAAATGATAAACACATTAAAAAATCTACAGAAATACATTTGAAGCAAGTAGACATTATTGAATAATAATAAAGGCTAATAATGGAAACATAACTGAATTTGTCAAATATAACTAAAAGTAATTCACTTCTGGTAACTCTGGAAAGTCCAAGACCCAAGAATATACTCTAAATGTTTTCCATAGGCATCTTCCATATAAATTAATTTATTATTTTCTTTATCATGGACGCCTCAGTGGGTACCCTCTAGCACATCACCCTTCCCTTAACTTCATTTTGTATATTGTCTTTCCCAACTTAGACCATCATCAGAAGTTATAGATTTATACTTAAAGAGTCCAGACTTAATTATTACTGTATATCATTCAAATAAACAATGGAAACAGTGCAACATATCAGTTTAAGCTGTAAAAATTTAGCTCTTTAGTAAGATATGACCTAGTGGCTGGAATTATACATTAGATGCTTTCATGGGCTGATAGATATCAAATTCTCACAGAATAAGTACAAACTTCAAAATATTCTGAAAAAATTTAAGAAATTTTACTAAAACAAGATCATTATCATAATCTACCAATTTACTAACAAGTACTTATTGAACATTTATTATGTGCTAAGCACTGGAAATGCTAAGACAAAAATGAAAGTTCCTGACTTTAAGAAACTTGCATTCTAATGGAGGAGACACATACATATTTAATTATTCACATAATAACACAAAATGAATATGATAGTTTTGGGAGAGAGGAATCTGGCATCTGGATAGCTCAGGAAGGACAGCAGGCAGAGAGAGTGATACTTGACCTTAGTCTTAATGAAAACCAGGAATTCCAAGAGGATAGGTGTGAAGGGAACACATTCCAGGCATATAAGATAGCTAGTACAAAGACATGGAGGTGGGAGTCTTGTATGTGGAACAGTGAGTAGGTCATTATGTCTGTATTATGGAGATTGAGTAATTGGCTAATATGTAAGATGACTAGAAAGGTAGGAAAAGGCCAGGTTGTAAAGGAATTTAAATGTCAAACAGAGTTTATTATTAACTATTAATATTATTAAATATTATATTTAATTCCAGAAGCAATAGGGAATGAGTAGAGTTTATTAGGAAGGGCCAGAGCATGTTTTAGAAATATCACCTTGGCTGCTGTGTGGAAGAGGGATTGAAGTAAATAAAAGCATGAATCAAAGAGACCAAATAAGAAACTTTTCTAGTAATCCAAGTAAGAGGTGATAAGAACCAGGTGGTGGCTGTGTGAGTGGAGAGATGGAGATAGATGGGAGAAATAATGTGAGATAAAAATGACAAAATAATTAGAAATTGATTGGATATGTAGAGTTAGTGGGAGTGAAGAGTTGAGGATGACACCCAAATTGCAAAACTTATTGCTTGGAAGGATGGTGAGAATAGTAAAGAAATTCAGAAGATAGGTAGGTTGGAGGGGGTAGAGATAGAGGAGGAGTTTTTTTTTTTTTGAACACATTGAGTTTGAGATATATATCTAGGAGTCAAGTTCATAGAAATGGTAAGTTCATAGAAATGAATCCATGGGAGCAGATGAAGTCATCAATAGGGAAAATATATAGAGAAAAGAGAAAAGGTCTTAGAGCAGATCTTTGAGATATACCAAAGTGAGCATGGCATAGATGACAATAACAAAGGAGTCTGAGAAGGAATGGTCAAACTGATAAAAACCATTCAGTCATTTTTCAGTTGTGTCCAAGTCCTTTGGATCCCATTTGAGGTTTTCTTGGCAAAGATACTAGAGCAGTTTTCCTTCTCCATCTCATTTACAAATGAGGAAACTGAGGCAAATAGAGCAAAGTGATTTGCCAGGGGCCACTCAGCTAGGGAGATCTGATTTGAACTCATGAAAATGTATATTCCTGACTCCAGTCCTGACACTCGATCCACTGTGCTAACTAGCTGCCCTTCAAAAGAATTATCATAATTAAATTCGATCATAAAAATCTGTATCGGATCCAGCTTAGGCTGACTGTAAGACTTCCTCCAATCCTAACTATCAGCCTATGAATAGCATCAAAGGAGAATCAAAATAGGTGTAATAAATCTATTGTTTATTGGGGGTTAGCAAGGTATGAGTGAAAGGTAGAGGACTGTGTAAAGTTGGATGGTTCATTAAGGGGTAGATATTGGGAAAGGAGGAGGGTGTCAAGGGAAGGGTAGAGAGATTGTAGGTCATGATGAGGAAAAAGAACAGATTTGGGAGGAGTAAATCACAGAAAGAGAGAGAATGATAGGAGATTATGATCAGATAAAGGAAGTGCAGAATTCTCGATCATGGAAATGAAACATCTGTGGGTAATGGCAGATCAATTGCATGAACATCTCTATGACGTGGAAGAACTTCTGCTTGCTGAAGTTGAGCAGACAGAACTGGAGGTTAGGGTATCTGAGGGAACATCAACACCTCTTATGAGGGCATAATTTTGGGTGGAGAGAATACTAAGAAATAGGTATAAAACAAATCGAAAAAGGACAGAGAATGTTTGGGGGCTTGGTAAATAATAGCCAGCAATGGAGGTTAAGGAGCAGGCCAGTACTCAAGGGAATAGGAGAAAAGGTACAATCAGTGAATCATAAATGAAAACCTGGGATGTCATATTATCAGGGAGGAGCTAAGTCCCTGTGGGAGCCAGAAGCTGGAAGGAGCATGAGAGGAAGTGATCTAAAATGAAGAGAAATTTTACAATTGTAGAACCAAGTAGTCCAGAAAACACAGTGGAAGGGATGGGCTGATGGAGTGAGACACCAGAGGAGGGGACCAGATCAGGGGCACTGAGATGTGAGGCAGGCAGCTGGAGTTGGGGAAGAAGCCTCAGTGCTCAGTATCATCGGAATGGGGAGAGTAAAAAAGGGTGAGTTTCTTAACTCTTAGGAAACAAGTGTAGGCAGAGTTATCAGTAGATAGAAAGCACTTCTGTAATGAAGGCAAGTGAATAGCATATCCTCTGTTTGGGTTACAGACCAGAGCATTACTACAATTGCCCAGACATAACATTGATCTATAAAATCTTTACAACATTATTAATAGATGTTGCCATCTGAAATATGCATTATCTCTCAGCTCACTGCAACTGTGGTAATATTCCGGTTTGTTAATTATAAAAACATCTAAATAAATCTGGAAATAGTAAATTATTTATCTTTGAAGCATATTATTTATTTAGGCTGCATAGATTCCCAGAGTTTCTTGCAATAACTCTTACCAGAGCCCCTGCTAAAGATTGGGAACTCATCAACCAGAGGATGAGTATATGATCACAAGTAGAGATCCAGAAGGTACTTTAGAGTTCATCTAGTTTAAATCATCATTTTCCAGGTGGAAACTGAGGTCTGGAGAAGTTTATTCTAAAGTCATATAGGGAATAAAACTGGCAGGCCTGGAATTTGACCTAAGGTCTGCTGCCAAAGCCGGCCCTTTTGACTGTTCTATGCTGTCCCACCTCCACCATTTTGAATAGATTCTCAAAGGATATTTGGACAAGAATTCCACAGGATTAGAAGATATAGATGGTTGTCCTTTGCACCAGCAGAAGAAATGCCAACGAAAGGGAGGTCACAAATCCTCCAGAGTAGCCATAGAACATCCAGTTATGTCAGACATATGGACAAAAACCACATGATGGAGTGAGAAAGGAGGGGGTAAAGAAAGCAAGGAAGATAAAGAAGTGTGTGTGTGTTTCTATATGTATATGTATGTGTGTGTATGTTTCCTTATTGCCAAGGAGGATGGATAATCATACCTTCATTAGTGGAGAGAGTGTGATAAGAAGCCTGAAGTTCTAATTCTAGCTCAGACACTTCATACCAATGGGAGCTTGGACAAGCCCCTTCTTACCTCTGCTTCTCAACTTGCTCATAAAGAAAAGCTCAACATTCTTTTTTTCATCGTGGTGAGAGTGCTGGTCTGGGATTCAGAAGAATAAAATTCAGATTCAAGCTGACATGTATTAGATGTGTGATCATGGGCTTCATAGGATCATGGACTAAAAGGGCCCTCAGAGACCATCTGCCCCATCTCCTCCCTCTCATGTTATACACGAAAAAACTAAAGTTCAGAGAATGAATGAAAAAGTATATATTAAGGGTTAATTATATGGCAGACACTATGCTTAGGACTGGGAATCCAGACATAAGACAAAATAACCCCTGGATTCAAGAGGTTTATATCCTAATAGGGAAATATAAACATATAAGGGAGTAGGATTAGTATTTTGGTTTGAGAAGTGACTGAGATGGAAAGTGAAGTGCTTTCCTGATGCATTCTTTCCAGAAATGGTAGTGGTGACTTGGTTTATTATCCCTAGAGCAAGAAGATTAAAGTAGAGTGGGTAGAAGAATGCATGTGTATATAAAAATATATATATATATTCCTGCTACGGGGACTCATATATATGTATATTCCTGCTATGAGGACTCATCTATATGTACATATGAGTCCCCATAGCAGGAATATGGTTCAGATGGGTCTGGAGATGCCAGATGCCACAGTCAAGAGTGCAGGCCCAGGATAAAAGCTGCCATGTCACATTTGAGGCAGAGGACGATGGCCCAGAGTGTCAATGGTCAAATTGAACTTAGGTCGCCTCAACCTTGGTTTTCCCATGAACAGGAATGGGTGAGTATACTCGCACTCCCTCCCAAGGCTTTTGTGAGGATGGGTTTTGCAGCTGTAAATCCATATGAACTTGTAGTATTTTTTTGGAAGCCGATTCAGATTTTATCTCTTTCCCAGCGCTCAGCCTCAGTGAGTATAATGGGATTCTCCAACACGCTGGAAATGGAACTGTCATCCTCAAGAACAGGGAGGTCAATGGAGCCCCAGATCCAGAGTGTGAGCAGCCTGACCCCTAGCTCCTGCTCCCACAGCGTGGGCCCTACCTCCGACGCACCACCAGAAACAGTGCCCAGTTATGCTCCAGCAGTCACCTGGGTCCTGCACCCTGGGGAAGGGGCCAGCCACTTGTCTTTGGGAGATGTTCTCTTGGGTAATGCGCCCTGCAAGGTGAGTCTCTGATGTGTGGTAGGGAATCCATAGGAATGCTATGCCTCGGTCTCCCCATTTGTTAAGTGTAAGGATTGAACTGGATAATATGTGAGGCCCTTTCTGATTCTGTCACTTTGTGGCTTCATAATTCCTTTTCTGTCTCTGTTGCCATGTTGGTCATCCCTCAAGATTTGTTCTAGCCCCAGGTATAGTAGTGAAAGGCCTACTAATGGTACCATTTTCCTTCTCTTTCTGTCTTCTTTCCTTTTTTTTCAAGATGGAAAATGAGGATTCCAGGCCTATTAATGATTCTCTGGGACACAACACAGCAGCTGCCTGCCCAGATGCTCAGGAAGAATTAGTTCTTCCTTTACAAAAAATCCTGGAGGAACCGATTAATCTCTCAGTGAAGAAACCCCCGCTTCTTACCTCTCCCCCAGCGCCAGCCGTCAGTGCCTCTCCCCTGCCATCCACAACTGCAAAGCCTCTTTGGCACACAGAAGGTACAATAGGAGGCCCCTTCCATTCCGGGGGACTCCGGGCCCCTGCAGACCCCCATTGGGCAGATTCTCTCCTCCCTGTTGGCTCACAGTGTGGCTGAGTCCTTTAGCAGAGGGAGGAAGATCGGCAGAGGTTTTAGGTGATGATCATTCATATTTTTATAATGACTTATGGATTTCAAAGCCTTTATTTGACTCAATACTTGTAAACGAGCCTGTGAAATGGGAATATCCACATTCTACAGAGGAAAGTGCGACTTAGGCAATGATTTGCTTAAAATCACACACCGCTGGGAAAGAATGCAGGTGCTCAGTGCACTTACCTTTATGCTACTTTGTCTCTCTAGAAAGGAGGGGCCAAGTCACTGCTGCATTAAAATGTGTGGAGAGACCCAAGGCTGGTTCCGGTGGAACACTGAATGGAGACTATAGTAGGTAGAAAAAACCTTGGTCAGTTCCCTTATTATCCCTTGTTGTCCTTGCTGCCATTACAAAAGAAGAGATGAATCATCAGGCTTGTCCTGAGAAGCATGTTTTCCCACTCATTTGACTAACATCAGGCCCTCCATCTGGGCCTATCATCATAGCTCCTTCCACACTGAGCTCTGATCCCCTGATGGGTTTACTTAGAATGTGCCTGGGTCTTTTTTAGGGGAGGTGGGAGACTCACTTAGTGTTTAATACTCAGTCTGAAGAGGCTTCCTTGGGGCCCTCCCCAGGAGAGCACTTTTGGATATTTCAGCCCTCCAGCTTTTGAACACCCGTTTTCTGGTTACTGGGGGGCCTTCCTCTACTTGTGGGATTTGAAGACATCTTGGCATATTTTCAGCCTTTCCTCACCTTCTTTGGGGACATTATGAAGTGGGGAGGGTCTTTTAGGGGCCATGAACTCCAAGGGATAGGTGTGCAGTAGACATGCAGTTAGGTTATTACAGATGGACTTTCCCCTTCTCTGTCCTAGACTGCGGCAGTTCTGAACAGGAGCCATTTGAGACAGACACGAAGGAGAATCCAAATATCAGGTAACAAATAGTTTCTCCTTTCAATACATGAAGGAAGTGTCATCTGTGAATTCCTCTAAGAGAAAAGGTTTGCCCTTTTGCTGCTGATCCCAAATGATTTAGATAATGATGCAGCTATCAAATGTCTGACCCCCCCATCCCTCATCAATCTTTGCCCCAGAAGACACAGAGACTTTTTATGGCTTTGGCATTTTCAATAATTTTTAGAACTGCAAAGTTCAGTGCTGATGATGCTAAAAAGACCTTACATGAAGATTTCTGTCTCCTTAGCCAGACAAAATGGGTAGAGGCCATGGATAGCTCATGATGAAGCCCCTTGTTGCAGCAAAAGCTTGCCTTTCAGTTTTATTATTCAAAGAACCTTCCTGAGTGACATTGTTTAACTCTATGAGAGTTGAATTGGAATCCCTTGAGGCTGACAGGATCAGGTTAAAGGCAGGAGGAGTTTGAAAATGCAAACTTTTAGTACCTTTTTATTACTCCAGGGGAGAATTCAGCAATGTTCAATAGTCCAAGGAATTAATTGAAACTCATATCTCTGAAGCTCAGGCCAGTTCTATGGAGATCTGTCCTTGAGGGAGAGAGAGACAACTCACAGGGATTGGGAAATTCTGGAGGCTCTTACCCAACCCTCATAACATTTCATTGACTTTAGGACCTACCCCAAAGAGCTGAAGATTCCCTACGTGCGTCTAGAGCGCCTCAAGATCTGTTCAGCAGCCTCGGGAGAGTTGCCTGTGTTTAAACTGCAGAGAGAGCAAGATGGGACCCTCCTGCTGGTCATTGAATGTGGGGCAGAATCATCTAGCATGTCCATCAAGGTACCTCCAAGCCAGAGTCATACCTATCCAGAGACATTGCCAGCACATGAATGAAGAGCTCATAATCATTCATTGTGGAGCCTGACATGTCATCATTGAGGTTACATTCCTTTGGACTGTAAAAAAAAATCTCAATTCTCTGATGAGGATGATATGTTAGACTCTAGCACCTTAATTAGTCAATTAGCTGGAATTTATTTGTCATCAGGGAAGGATCTCATGAAACTTGAGCTTGGACATTAGGGGAGGGGGCAAAAAGAAGCCCTCAATGACTTCCTCAGAGGCTTCTTGTGATATCACTTTACTTTGGCTTGTCCAGGGCCCAGTCAACTCATGGCATCTTCTAGGTTCTTGCTGCTACTATTTCCCCTAGTTTTCCTTCTACACAGAATTTCTGGAGTAGGAACACCCTAGGATTTCCTCCTCTCTTCCATTTCTTCTGCTTATCATTAATAATCTATCAGCCATTTCAGTTTTAAAAAGGGGATTTTCTACCATGTAGTTCCTAAGGAAGAACATGAAGGAGCTTTTTATGTAACAAATTTTTTAAGGCTTAATTCTGTTATTATGTATGAACAATTCAATCTAAATCAATTTGATATTCTGCATTCATTCTAAACTCCTCACTTTCATCTTTTGGAATCAGTTTCCTTTAAGGCTCAGTTCAGGCCCCACCACTTCCATGAGTCCTCTATTGATCCCCCAGATATTAGTACTTCCCCATCCTTATCCTTACTTTGTAGTTAACTGTTTATGTATACATGTTGTTTCTCTGATAGGGTTTCAGTTTTTTCCTTAATGTCTCTTGTGCCCTGCACGATAGTCACTTAATAATTGATTGTGGCTTGATGATTTAAAAAAAAACTTATTAAGCAAGAAAATAGAAAGAAATGAAATGTTCAGGGCAGTTGAGAAAGGAGAGATAGTGGGAGGGGATAGAACATGTACAAAAGTCAGAAAATATAAAGTATATACAAAGGAAAAAGTAATGTCAAATGGAAACTGGATATAGTGGGAGTGATGAAGAAGTACATTCTTGGTGTGAGACTGACCATGATGTAAAGACACAAATGCAGGGGCAGATGGACTGCCATGTTTATAATTCAGTTTGGCTGGAATGAAGAATGGGCAATTATTTCTTAGGTTACTAAGAAATAAGGCTGGAAAATTTGGTGGTAGCCAAATTGTGGAAGTCATATCAGGTCAAGAAGTATGTATTTTATTTAGGGATCTATTATGCAACATTTTAGTTAGGAGGAGTGTTATAGTCAGATCCATATTTTAAGAATACCATTTTGGCATTGTTGAAGAGAGAATTGGAGAAGTACTGGACATGGAGAGAAATCCAGAAATTATTGTAATAGTCCAAGCAAGAGGTGATTCAGTCTTGAGCTAGATTATAGTCAATTTTAGTGGCAAGAAGTGGATGGGATCAAGAGATGTTGTGGAGATAAGATTGGCAAGACTTAGCAAGACAAGATCAAAGAGGGAAGTTGAGGGAAAGCTAAGAATAACTCCAATGTTATGAATTTGTTTGCTTGGAAGAAAGATGATGTCATCAACACAGGGAACTTTGGAGGAAGGAAGAGTTTGGGGAGTTCTGTCATAAGTTTCATTTTAGACATGTTAAATTTGAAATGCCTATGGGACATTAAGGTAGTGATATCCATTAGGCAGGTGGCAATTTAGTACTTGAGTTTAGAAGTGAAATTAGAGCTGGAAATTATATTTTGAAGCCATCTGCAGAAAGAGTAATTGAACCCAAGGGAATTGATGAAAACACCAAAGGAGAGAAGGCAAAAAGAAAAGAAAAGAGAGCCCGGGACCCCACATTTGGTGAGTGGGAGGAAAATATCCATTCATGTGGCAAAGAGACGGAAAAGGGCTGAGTGTAAGAGCCGGGTCCCCCTTTTTTCCTGCCCGTCTCCTGCCAAGTCGTTTAAGTTGTGTCTGACTCTTTGTGAATCCATTGAGGGTTTTCTTGGCAAAGATACTGAAGTGGTTTGCTACTTGCCATTTCTTTCTCTAAATTATTTTTACAGAAAACTGAGGCAAACAGGGTGAAGTGACTTGCCGAGCTAGATCCTTGATATTGATCTGGTTACTTTGTATCTGGTTAGCAAGCCTATCTTGTTCTCACTCTTCCTGAATCTTTCCCAACTTTCCATTATAATGGTCAAAACCTAGGGCCTAGAAGTGGTCAAGTAAGATGATCAAGAAAGACATTTGCTTCAGGTAGACTAGCCAGAGGAAAGGTCAAAAGTGGTTTAAAAAAAACAAAGAAAAAAAAGTTCTGAATGATCCGATTGCTTCTTCTACCACAACTGTGGGTCCTGTGGCCAGGCCCACACCGTAGGCCTCTGTGTTATTTCCTTTCAAGAACTCATTCCATCGCATTCCAGTCTAGAATTCAGAACTGTGTCCTGCTGTGTTCCATTTGCAACCAGGGCTGAGCTGGGGGACTTGTCCTTGGATGTAGATTCTCGTTGCCATCTTTGCTTTTCTGCCTGGCCTGTGGTATCTGAAGTAAAGCACAGGTTGGGAAAGAGGAGAGGAAAGGTTATTATGCCAGATTTGGAGGTCATTTTGTTTGCCCATTGTCTGAAGCTTGATTTACACATACTATATCCCCAGTGTTCAGCCTTCTCTTGAAGGCACAGGATAGTCCAGTGTCCAAAAGATCAGCTGATCAAAAGTCCTAGATTTAAATTGTGATTCTATGGCTTACTACCTACATATATGGCTTTAGCTATATCTCTTCTCTGGTCCATGTTATCCTTCCCTGGAAAAGAAGGGGCTCAGACTAAATGACCTCTAAGACTTTTCTTGACTCTCAGCCCCATGAGCCTCGAGTGAAAGGGAGTCCTTAATTCCCTCTTCCATTTTGAATGCCTCTACTATCTTATTTCTGATTTCAGACTGCAAAGATAATATATTTTTGACATTCTTAAAAATCCTTAAATATGCATTATTCTACAAGAATGTTAACACATTCTCATCATCTTACTGCTTCCTCCTACTCCTAAACAAATAATCAGGGAAGGGCTTTTCGTCACAGATCTCCTATCTCTAAAAGGGAGGACAGCTAACACATCATGCTTTGGTGACTTGGGTGTTGCAGCTTGTGGAAAAAGGAGAGGTGAAAGGCCCTGGAGATCTTCTGGTCTGACTTTATTTCATGCTCGATTCCTGGCTTGCTTCTTTTTTTAATGTGATTGTACTTCTCAGATTCAGGGAACTCTGGGTTGTTTTAAGTAGTCAGATTCAGGGTCCCTTCCGTGGTCCAGTGATTAAGAATGCTTTTGATCTTGCTTTGGGCTGTGCAGTGAGCAGTATCCTGCAGGGTACGTATCTGAAGCCTCGAGACCCCATGAAGTACCAGAATGAGCTCATGTGCAGGAGGGCTATAGGAAGAATGACCAGTAGCAGAGTGGGATGAAGGGGAGCGCTCTACCCCACTCTTCTCAAACCTTCCTTGTCTTTTGAAGAGCTTAGATTGAAAAGTAGGCGTCAGAAATCAGTCAGTGCTTCTCCCACCAGCCAGGCTTCCCAGGGAATGTGGGTCTGTTCAGTGACTCTCCTGGTGGTGGAGTCATATGAGTGTCACTGTCTCTGTTGCTGACCCCTCTCAGCTGTTCTATCACCTATAAGGTCACCCCTGTCTGTGATCCTCTTGCAGGGCCCCAAGTAGAAGTGCACCAGAGACCAGGTTACTAAGACTCCACTCTTCTTTTCTCTCCAAAGATCAACCAGGACAATTTGCCAGATGCTCTGAAGCCGACCACTGACAATGGAGGAGAGAGAAATGTCTCTGTAGGCTTCTCTGCTGGACAGAAACTGCCACTGTTTGGAACCCCCTCTCCTGGGGAACAAAGAAGCCACTGTAATCCCGGAGCCAAGAAGTCTCCCTCGGTCCCCAATACAGACCCCATTGAGAATGAAGACTTCTGTGCTGTGTGTCTGAATGGAGGGGAGCTGCTTTGTTGTGACCACTGCCCCAAGGTGTACCACCTCTCCTGCCATGTTCCTGCCCTGCTCAGCTTCCCCGGGTAAGGAGAGGCAGGGCCTGCCACCATGCCCATGAAAATCCTTGTGAGGTCTCTGTTGGGCTAGAGAGGGTAGAAGGGTTGGCAATCATGGACTATTTAGGCTCTTTCTAGACTTTCCATCCTGAGAACATTGTCCCCTTAATCCAGCCCTCTTCTGAGAGTCTCTATTATTGTTGTAGGCCCCACTATTCTTACAGTTCTCCAGTGTCATCCTTGACTCCTCATTCTCACTGACTCCAAACATCCAAGTAGTTGCCAGAGCTTCTTATTTCTATTTCCACAGTTTTTCTTGAATGTTTTCCCCTTGTTTCTCCTTGCAGAATCACCACTCTCCTTCTGGACTTCATGCCCAGATTAGAAGGACTTCCTCAGTGGTTTCCATCTCTCCCATTTCCAGCCCATCCCACCTATAGCTGTCAAAATGATTTTCCTAAAACATAGCTCTGACTGTGTCACCTCCTTATTGGCCTCCGGTGGCTCCCTGTTGCCTCAAATTTAGATTCTTCTGGTTAGCCAAGTCACTGGCTCCATTTTGCTGTTCCAAGCTTCTTACCTACCTTCCATGTACTCTTGAGTTTTCCCTCCTGAAAAACTCAGGTCTGCTCAAAATGGTGCTCTCACACATCCATGCTCCTTGAGGAGCATGGCTTTTTTATTTCCATGACCCCAAACACAGGGTGTGACACATAGTTGTTTAATAAATCCTTGCTTAATTGATTTGTAACCAGAATATAGCCCAGTGAGATATGTAGGAGCAGACCTCAATCCACATTTAGTAGGGACTTAGTAAGGGCTGAGCACAGGTGATAGATAAAAATGAAATAGTCCTCACGTTCAAGGAACTGACATTTTGTTGGAGGAGGGAGGGAGAGGAAATGCAATGTGTACAGAGAAGCAGATGCAAAATATATGCAGTTATGCAAATCATTTTTGAGAAGGAGCTCTAATTGAGGACATCAGAAAAGCCTCATTCAGGAGGCTCTATTTTTGATAGTTGAATTGTGCTTTGAAGGAAGCTCCAGGTGGAGCTGAGGATGGAACACATTGCAGCTGCACACAAGTGTGGAGGCTGGAGAGAAAGGTCCCATAAAGTAGGGTTTCTTAAACTTGTTCCACTCCTGACTTCTTTTCACCTGAGAAATTTTTTATGACTCTATGATTCTAATTATAGGTATGCAATTTGCTGATTCATTTATTGATAATTATAAAGAAATTTATTTTAAAACAATTCTTTGGTATATAGTTTTACCATTTATTGAAGATGAAAGCAAATTTTCATGCTAACAAAATGGATGTGCTTGTTTGTTTTTATATCAATAATTAAATCTTAGAATAATTGATACTTTTTTAGTATTGCCAAAATTTTCATGATCCCTATATTCAATTAGGCAATCCCATATGAGGTTGTGACCTACAGTTTAATAAACTTTGCTGTAAAGAATGAACTTGCAGGACAGTCTGTGAAGGGGAATATTCCAGGTTTTACCTTTGTGCCTTTTGTCAGTGCATTCTGATTATATACAGCCTGATGTAAATAGATCATTCTGTGCATTCTGATCATATACAGCCTGATCTATTTACATCTTCTGCCTTGTCACTGTTGAATGCAAACTCCTAGAGGGGGGAGTCTGCTTTTCATTTTAAATTTGTATTCCAATACTTTCCTAGCTCACTGCTTTGCTCCCAGTAAATGCTTAATAAATGCTTGCCAGCTTAGAGTATTGAAATATTATGTAAAAATGGAAGAATAGGTGGGAGCAATATTGATTTGCTTTGAAATAAGAGATCTTCTATACTGTAATCTATTCAACATGTAAAGGACTGCTTGCCATCTGGGGGAAGGGGTGGAGGGAGGGAGGGGAAAAATTGGAACAGAAGTGAATGCAAGGGATAATGCTGTAAAAAAAATCACCCTGGCATGCGTTCTATTAATAAAAAGTTATTAAAAAAAAAAAGAAATGAGATCTTCCTCAGAACTGGATATTTGGAAAGTATTATCTCTTACAAGAGTTCTTCTCTATGTCTAACTATTTCTGCAAACATACATGAGTTCTATAGCAACTTATACTCATCTGCATTTGTACAAGACCACGTTAGTGATCAATAAAGTCAGCATTGATATTATTACTTGTGGTGCAGGGGCGAGTGGGTATGCACCCTCTGCCGGAGCCTAACAAAGCCAGAGGTGGAATATGACTGTGACAATACTCGATACGGCCACGCGGGTCTTGGAGGACGTGTACTTCCTGGCCTGAGTGAATATGACCAGAAGGTGGGTGCAGATGTTCCTGAGGACCTCTGACAAAGAAGTTGGGCTTCCATGGGCTGGGGTGGCACATATACCACTTCAGGAGAAGTTTCCTTATCCTGAGTTGAGTTCCCAATTATACTTACTGGAAGGTTTCAGAAGGGAAATGATACCTTCTCAGGGGTGTTTTTTTTTTTTGTTTTTTTGGGGGTTGAAGCTGTTGTTAATGGTTCCCATTCTCAATCACTTGGGGCTGGTTTCCTTTTTTTGTTTATTTTTATTTCAAATTTAAGCAACACCAAATAAAATAAGCGTTTGCATGTATATAGAAAATGTATATGTTATACTGCACATCTTTTTATGCATAGCTTGATTTTCAAGTATATAATAAGTTTAGCCTATAGCTTGCCTATCTTCCTTCTCTCTCTTTCCCCTTCCCTCTCTCCCCCCCTACCCTGTTAATTTCCAAGTATTTACTACTATAAAAAGAACTTCCATAAATAGTTTTGTAAATATGCATCCTTTTCCTCTTCCTCTGATCTCTTTGGAACACAGACCTAGTTAATGACATAGTTGGGTCAAAGGACGTGCACAGGTCTGTGACTTGGGGGTACGGTGCCATTCTGGCCAGACCCAGTCACAGCCTTGCCAGGAGTACTTAGTGTGCCTCTTAGGCTGATCTCCTCTATTAGATAAGGAAAATAAGTCACCTGAGAGAAAAAAAGACATAAACATGGGGAATCTCTAAGGGCCTTGCTTCACCTCTAGTTCCTCTCCCAGACTAATAAAAAATACTATTCTTTTCAACTTTGTTTTTTATAGAAATGTGAAAAGCTGGTGTTGTCCCTGTGCTGCAGCAGCCTCAGTCTCCCTTTCCATGAGCCTGTCAGCCCTCTGGTAAGTCCTACTCCTCCCCAGTGACTGCTGGCCCCCCGGGAGCACCTCCCATTCCCTAGGATCACTGTGGTGGTGTGTGATGTGGCCTCTCCTAGGGAGCCCCTCAGCCCTGGTCAAGGAGCTGCCCGCAGGAGGAGAATGTTGGTTCCCTTTTTCCTAGGAGGAATCACTTTAGGCTCAGTGCAGGAGACGGTGACGGCGTGGCCCTGGTTCTTTCGGGCAGCAGGGGAGAGCTTACATATGTACTCCATTTGCCCATCCTCTCATCCCTCCGCTTCACTTTCTGGCTGTCCCTCCTTTTGTCCTCTTTTCACCTGATCCTTCTAATCCTTCCTTCGTTTCTTTCCTCCTTATATTTTGCTTTTTTTTTTTTTTTTTTTGCTTCCTCTTCTCTCCCTTCAGGCTCGGCATTATTATCAGATCATCAAGAGACCCATGGATTTATCAATTATCCGGAGAAAACTCCAAAAGAAAGATATCGCCCACTACTCGAGTCCGGAGGAGGTGGTGGCTGACGTCCGCCTCATGTTTTGGAACTGTGCAAAGTTCAATTATGTAAGTCCTGCCCTCCCCGCCGCCCTCCCCGCCTCCCTCCGCCCTAGCTCACGGGTCTGGGCCGCGAGTCCGGCCTTTGGGTGAGCAGGGACACAGGGACCAGAAAGGGGGATCCCAGCTTTAGGGGGGCCAGGGAACTGGGCCGCTACCCAGTCCCGCCTCATCGCGAGAAGAGGCGGCCGGGAGCCTTCCGGGAGACCCGGTCTGTCCGAGTTCTAGTGGCAGTGAAGCCTTCGGGAGCCCAAACCAGGGGGAGAGCATCTCGGCCCCTAGCGAGCTGGGGAAAGATCTTGAACGGTGACGTCAGAGAAACGGTCTGCCTAGGCCTGGGCCCGACGGACAGAACGGGGCCGTTGGTGCCGCTCTTGGGGCCTCCCCGGCTGCGAGTGGCCTCAGGCCCCGGCTCCCTTGTCTCCCCGCGCAGCCGGACTCGGAGGTCGCCGAGGCAGGTCGATGCCTGGAGGTCTACTTCGAGGGCTGGCTAAAGGAGATCTACCCGGAGAAACTGTTTGCTCGGCCGAGGCAGGAGGACTCGGACGCGGAGGAGGCCGAGCACGAGCGCGGCGGCTCCAGGACTCCTCAGGGCTTTCCGTGGCCCGCCTACGGGCACGAATCCATGCAGCCCAAGAGGAGGCGGCGCCACACGGTGAGGGGGTGGGAGGGGGCGTCCGCGGGCCGGGACATCGCGGGGTGGGGGGCTGGGCTTGTAACTGACAGGAACATGGCTGCCTTCGCAGCGCGGTTTAGGCCTCGGGGAAGGGAGCGCCCCTGCAAGTCCGAACCGCGACCCAGGCTTTGGGTTTGGGGAGGAAAAGCAAACACGCCGTCCCCTCCTGCCATTCCGAGCAGCCTTGGCCACGGGGAGCCTTCCCTTAGATCCGCGCCCGGTTGTCCTGGGGTGGGTTAACATGGGGTCTTAGGGAAGGCCCAGACTTCTGAGGAGCGCAGGGCCCCGTCCGGAGTCACGCTGATGTTTTCTTTCCAGGAGAGTGAGAGAGCAAAAAGGCTCTCCTTCCGTCTGGCCAGCAGCTTCCCCCAGGTGTGAGGGGAGTGGGCTCCCCGGAGGACGCCGGCCCGGCCCACTCCTCGTGACCCTGCAGGCCGCGCCCTCGGGAGAGGTTGGATTCCGCGAGTGTCCCTGAGCAGCCTCCGGTGGGCGTCTGCATGGAAGTCTTAGCGGTGAAACTGGGAGAAAATCCGGCGGCGGACTGCCTCCTGCTGCCGTTAGTCTCAGCTTAGCTCCGGTCAGGCTGCAACGGCGCTCTGATTCCCGGGCCGACTGTGCCTTTCGGAGTACGTTGGACTTTCCAGCACCTTCTACTATATTTGTCTGTGCATAGGAGTCGGGAGAGAAGGAGGGACTGTCAGTACTCTGGCTGCCGAGATAGCCGCTGGTCACTGTGCCTCTTGTTGAGGCACCGTCACTGGCAGTCGTGGAATCCTCATAGGGAATACCGGAAACCTTTGGCCTAAAACTCCACTTGTCGTCAAGATAGTCTCCCTGCCCTGTGCTTTCCAAGCGCCTCACACAATCCCTCCCTCATCATAAGCGGCCGGGGAGGAGGAGAGGAGGAGGGGGAAAGTGTGTTTCTTTATAATTCTCTCCTGACATCCCTCAGGGGTATCTAATCCCTTTTTCTTCTGGTAGTTGTGTCCGTGCTGCGTGGCTTTGTTAGGGCCATTTAACGCAAAGACTTAAACTCTCTCTTTGGAGGGATTAAGGACACTCACGTGTTCCAGCCTGTTCTCTGGCCCGCAGTAGTGATAGCATTTCTCTCTAAGAAGCTTCTTTCCTTGACTTCAGAGGTGGCTCCCATAAGGTGGTATCGCTGACTGGAGAGCAACCTTTGACCCTCGGTAGAGTCCATGACCATGGTTTTTGGGGTTGCTTTTGTGATCTGTGTCTTCTGAGCCTGGGATGCTCAGGCCCCTCTTTTTGTCAGTGGAGATGGAGGCATTCGAGGGAGAGGCCATGAAAGAGTCCTTCAGCCAACCTCATGGGCAAGGGCTGCAGTGATGCCTTTTTTCTTGTCACCATCATGAAGAACACATTTGGAAGGAACCCTCAGTGGAATACTTAAAGAAGGGACTCTTTAATCTGTCCAGGAAAGAGTAAACTTCCATTTTGTTTCCTTTCTGCTTTCCATTTGTGTCATAAAAATCATAGAATCTCTGGACTAGGAGGGACCCTAGAGGCCATCTAACCCAACTTACTCTTAAACAGGAATATCTTCTAGAGCATTCCCAACAAGTGGTGATCCAGCTTCTTCTTGAAGACCTCCAGTAATGGAGAGCTCACTACCTCCAAATATGGCCCTTTCCACCATTGAAGAGCTCTGATTGTTTAGAACATTTTTTTTTTCCTGCTCAACTGAAATCTGGCTTTCTGTGACTTTCTCTTATATATCTAAGGATTTAGAGCATGAAGGTACTTTGCAATCCTTTCACATTATAGATGAGGAAACTGAGACTTAGAGAAGGACAGTCTGTCACTTGCCCAAAGTCAAACAGCTATTAAGTAGTGCAACCAGCACTTGAACCCAGGCCCTTGGACTCTAAATATTGGCTCTTTTCACACCTCACCACTGCTGTAACTATTGGTTTCTTAGCAGTGCCTACTGTGGCCAACCAAAATAAGTCTGGTGTCTCTTCTATATAGCAGCCCTTTAAATACTTAACAGGAAGCTATCATGTTAGCCCTTAATTTTCTCTTCTTCAGTCTAAGCATGCCCAGTTTTTAGCTACTCATCATATGATTTTCTGGTTGACCCTGTCTAGTTATGGTTCAGTCTTTCCTAAAATGTGGTACCCAGAACTGAACACAGTACTCCAGGGCAAAGGATAGCAGGACCATCATCTCTCTTATTTTAGACACTGTGCTTCTGGTAATTCAGGTGAAGATTTCCTATTCTTTCTGCCATGTCACACTGTGGATTTATATTGAGCTTGCAATCCATTAAAACCTCCAGGTCTTTATTTTTTTTTTTTTATCTTTGAGATTTTAACTGTTTAATAGTTTAACTGAAACTATTATGTAGTATACTCTATCCCTAATCCTACACTTATACAGTGGATTTTTTTGGTGCAAGTATACAGTTAATCACTTTTAGATTTCATCTAATTAGATGGTACTTATTTCTCTAAACAGTAGAAATCTTCCAGGATACTGGTCCTTTCATCCAATAGGTTAACTGCTGCTCCCATTTTCATGTTATCTATGACTTTTTGATAAAAATGATAAGCATTACTACATAGTTATTTTTCATGGTTCTATTGAAAAATGCTGACAAAAACAGGACAAAGGATAGAGTCCTGTGATATTCCATTAGCAGTATCCTTCCAGGTTGACACCAACCCATTACTGATGGGTTCTATTACTCTATTACTCACAGAGTTGCATCTCTTTGAACCTAGTCATTTAACCAATCCTGAATTTTCTATGTGAAACTGTCTTATTAGTGTCACTAAATGGGCCTTGTCTTGCTCATGCAATTATTCTGAGAAACTTTGGCAAATGTCTTGCTGAAGTTCAGGTATGTTATGTCCATGGGATTCTCCTTGTAAACTAATTGAGTAATCCTGTCAGCAAAGGAAATGAAGTTAGTTTTTTGCACCTACTTCCTGATGAATCTAGACTGCTTCTCTGGGATCAATTTCCCTTTCATTGAGTCAAAAGGATTCATTAAGTGTATTAGGCCCAGTTGCTCAAAGACAAATGAAAAACAGTTTGTGTCCTTAAGAAAATTACATTCTAATGGGGGAGATGACCTGCAAATGTATATGTGTACTCTTCTATGTGTTATACACACATACATAGACACAGAGGGAAGGGAAATGGCTTTTATATAGCACCTGCTAAGTGCCAAGCACTGTGCTAAGTGCTTTACAGATAAATATCATTTAATCTTCACAACAACCCTGGGAGGTAGGGTGCATTCTTATCTCCATTTTACAGTTGAGAAACCCAGGCAAACCCAGGGTCCCACAGCTAGATTTGAATTTAGATTGTCCTGATTCCAAACTAGTGCTCTATTCACTGAATCACCTAGCTGCCTATGCACATGTACGTGTAGGGCAGATAGCAGGTGATCTTGAAAGGGGTCACACTAGGTGAACTTGGGAGGAGACCAACAGCTGTGGTGATGCTTGAGCTCAGTCTTGAAGGAAACCAGGGATTTCTAGGGACTTGTTAAGTATTCTAGAATTAAACTCATTGACCTCTAACTTGTTTTTTTTCTCCTTTATTTTTGAGATTGGGTTTCCTTATCTCATTCAGGCCGGAAGTGCAGGGCCATTCATAAGCCCAGTACAATACCGATTGACACAGAAGTTTAACCCGCTCTGTTTTTATGACCTCAGTTGGTTCAGCCCTCCTCTGGCAGCCCGGTGTCCATCTGCTACTGGGGCTTAGCATACTAGTGCCAAACTTAGTGTAGATGCCTGATTGGTTTGAGTCTTACTGCAGCTCAGAAGGTCAGAGCCCAGATGATCCATCAACTTCAGGATCCCCAGCATCAGGGACTATGGGCAGTCCTACCATGCCTGGTCTGACCCATTATTTGAAAAATAAAATTCTCCTTTTTAAAAATCTGGATAATCGTTTTTTTTTTTTTTCCTGTCCTGTAGCAGCTTTCCCATTTCTTAGTTTTTCAAAGATCACCAATACATTTCCTAATTCATCCAGGCTTGATGACTTAAAACCATTGATGACAGCTAGGTACGCTCTTGTTATTTCTTTAGTAACCTTGGGTTTGAATTACCTGTCAGTTATTTTTGTTCTATATTCCTTAGCATGAGGCTCATTTTCCTTATTAGAGAAAAAAAAAAACAAGATAAAATTTGAGCAATTTTGTTTTCTGTGAAGTCCACATCAGGCTCAGCTGATCTGTTTCCCCTCTAGCCCAGGAAGATTGTCACTTCATGCAGTGTTTGAAAAAAAAAAAAGATCCACTGTTTGAAAATGATTTTGCCCCTGGTGATGCTGGAGGGGAAGTAGATCGAAGAGAACTTAGATTATTTTATTGCCTTTGGACCAAGAGATACGACTGGTCTTTTAACTAACTAGGGAATAGCTGGATTGTGGGGTGAGCATTCATTCATTTTCAAAATGGATCAAGAACAAAGAACTCAATACATAGGTCACTTCTGATCCTAGGTAATGTTCCCTCCTTCTCATTGTGGATTGATGTTTCTAATATTTTATTCTTCCTCCATCCCTTCTGCCTTGGGATAGGACAACACTTTTGCTTTAAGGTGAATAGAATCTAGTTTTGAAACTAAAAGAGTATATTTAAGAAGAATCAGGATTCAAATATCTTTTTCTTCTGGATAACTCATTAATCTCTCCACAGCATATGCCAAACACTGCCATGCTGAGGAGCCTCAGTATCATGATGAAGTTCCTTCTCACTTTTTCCAAACCTTGCTTTAGCAAGGTCACCCTGGTGCTTAACCCTATTCCGAGGACACTTTGCTCTTTGGTTCAGGGGCCCATTGGACAACCCTGTGTGTGCATGTCTGTCCCAGAAGAGCACTCTTACATCAAGACCTTGATCTGACTGCCATCCTGGAATGAACTCAAGATATTCAGCCTTGCTCCCAACACGCTCAGCTTCATCTAAATGGATTCAAACCCATCCTGGCACCTAGTGGCAGCTGCTACCAAGGCCTTTTCCCAGGCCCTGCTTTCCCAGCAAATTTTGAGCAGGAGATGCTAGGCTCAAAAGATATCTTCTCTCCAAGCACCCCGCCTCATATAAGCAGCCCCATTCGCAGCTCTGGTAGTTCTGGGGCAGGGGAATGAGTAGAGAAGAGGAGCCTTCCTGGTCAGCCCATTGAGTGTCCTAGAAAAACCGATCAAAGTTCAGTTCCCCCCAATGACCTTCCTGGTCTTGATAGGAAGACAACTATTCTTGATTTCACTTGGGCACCAGATGGGTGGTTAGTAAAAATAAGAAACCTCACCTGAAGGCAGCCCCAGGATGTGACTGTTGGGGGAGGTGAGGGCAGTATTTGTTGGTACCTAAAACCAGGGCTCACATAGGTCATAAATGGCATTGCACGGCAGAGCAGCTCCCCAGGGACTGAGAATAATTCTCACAATTATCTGATAGAGCCATCTCTTTGTTTATTAGCAGTCCAATAAGTTTGTGTCTTGTGTTTCTCTCACTGCTGTGATTTGGAGGGGAGGACTCTTGATTTAAAAAAAAAACCCTGTAAAATAGAGGATTAACTGGCAACATTAAAAGAACCACTATCTGCAGTGGCTTTATTCAATGTGCTGATTTTGTAAAGTCTAGCCATCACTTCAGCATCACTCCAAATGTCACTTCCTAGACCCTCCACATTGCTAACAGAGCCTGACCAAGATGGCGGAGGGAATTCAGTCCAGAGGAAGCATCATCTGGCTAGCAGGAGTGAAGACAGCCTGGCCAAAGCCAAAGTCCTCCAGGGGCTGGCCATTCCTGCCCTCAGCCAGGGATGACTTCTGGGCCTCTAGGCACTGGTGCCTATCTTTGAGCAAGTGTTCTTCATTCAGTAGTCCTAAGAGCCTGCCGTAGGAAAGAGGAAGTACAGACCAGACTTTGTTGGTTTATCTTAAGTCATCTAACCAAGCAGAAATTTCAGAATAGAAATGTTATATTCTCTCTTGTCTCCTTGAATTAATTTACAGTACTCTCCAGAAGCTAGATGGATGACTGGAAGAGGCTCCCTTCTTCCAAAGGATTTTGTGTTTCTCTGCCTGGAACTATTAGCTTAAAGGAAAGACTAAGCCCCTGGTGAGCTTGGGAATAGGGCAAGAGGAAGTTGGGCTGTGCTGTGATTAGGGATGAGGGTCTGTTAATCATGGGAGTTTCAAAAAGGACAGAATTCATGGCTCTTTTCTGGGATACTTGGAGCCTGCTTGGATCCTGGAGAACTACAGCAACTGGACAGAACCGCATACACACACCCTTGGGGGGTCAGTTCTCCAAGGAACTCTCACAGAAACTCCACTCCACTCAGCAGTGACTGACAGAGCTTGTCCAGCACCATCAAAATACATTTAAATATAGTTGCCATTAGTTTCAAAGGGTCATAGATTGAGCTAGAAGGGACACTAAAGACCATCTAGTCCAATGCCTTTCATTTGATGAGAACCTGAAGTCCAAAGAGTAAGGTAAAGAAAAAGGAACAGAATTGTTTCTGAACCATGTCCTTCTATTATAAATTCAGTGCCTTTTCTGCCGTCCTGAGTCAGTCTGCACCCCCTCCCCAAATTCTCCCAAACCACAGCCTTCTAACTTCTCTCAGCTCAGAGCTTTCTGTTCCCCCTCCCTCCTTCATGTTTCTCAAAGTCTCCTCAAATACTTCTTCTTTGATCTGAATCCTGCCACTAGAGTTAGAAATTCAATCAAACAAATGTATTTAGGGCCTCCTATGCTCCTAATCCTGTGGTTGGCCTTGGGGCTGTAAGCATGAGAGGAGTTGTATGTCAGGATGCTCACAATACAATAGGGAAGATAAAAAACATACCTAAATAACTAGGGTCAATTTCTTGTGGGCTGTCAGTCAACTTGCACCGCCTGTCCTCAAGGAGTTCCCAGTCTATGGCGGTGGAGGGATTATATGAGAACTGTGCACAAACTACAAATTAGAATAACTTATACCTCAGAGGGGAGGCTCTGTGGTTGCAAGAGGCTGGGAAATGACTTCTGTAGGTGGTGAGACACTGGCTGAGACTTGAAGGGAGCCAGGGAAGCTGAGAGCCTTTTGGGAGACAGCCTGTGAAAACATTGGGTCAGGAGATGGAGTGTGGGAGGAACAGCTGGGAGGCCAATGTTACTGGATCACAGTATCTTGAAACAGGAGAAAGGGACTGGCTATGAAGAGCTTTTAAAGTCAGGATTTTGTTAGCTGGATGTGATAGGGAGCCAGTGGAGAGGATTGGGCAAGAGCTAACATGGACAGATCTGCCTTTTAGGAAGGCCCATTCGACAGCCTAGTGTAGGATGGAACTAGAATGGGGAGAGCCTTGCAGCGGGCACACCAACTGGCTTTTTGGGAAGTGGCTCATGGAAGAAGCCATTGGTGACAGCAGAGTAAAGGCAGAAAGGACAGAATCGGTAGGGCAAGAATGGAGGAAGGGCAAAAAGTGCCGCTCTCCTGAGGTTAACTTACTCTGGTGCTTTAAGGGTCAAGGCTCTCACCAGCATGGACTCTTGCCATTGAAGCAGAACACAACATAACTTGGGAGATGATGAGTGCTCCTAAATCACAACATGTAGGGTTTTAAGCTTCCTCTCAGCTCCTGCAAAGCCATCTTTCCCTCTCAAAAGCCTCATGTCCCACAGTTTTCCTTCCTACAATGTCGGCTTCCTGAAAGCAGGGGCAATACATTCTCTACAACTTTTGATTCCATGACAACAAATCAGTGCCTATGCTTTATAATGTACAGAAATGAGAACTATCCATTATCTTATTTCAATTAAACTCCAGTTTGGGAAGCTTTCTCCACACAAAAGTAAAAAAGGGCCTTTTCATTAGAGCCTGGTTTTTAGTATTAAAAGATCTTTAGGAGATAATCCATATGGTTTATGGATCCTAGTTAAGTGCCTATTCCCATTGGGAAATGTTGTCGACGGATGGATCTTTTCCACTGGGACCGTGGAAAATGGTTTGAGTATTTTGATGGAATCTATGATTAGATGAAACTTAAGGGACTTTGTGATTCTATTTTGAGGTTTATGTGGCTAGACCCCATAGCTGCTGAAGAAGAATTTTGAGGCATGAGCCTATACCAGATTTCAGCGACAGGCGCAGTATATCTTATCACATCCTTTACGGAGATAACTCTCTCAGAAAGACATTGCCCGGCCCTTAAATTAAGAAGATCAGAGTTTCGTTTCATCCCTGCATGATTCATCTGGGAAACTAGTTTTTATACCATTGCATGAGGGATGGAGAGGGGAAACCTAGGTTATCTTTTCTATTACTGATGTAACATACAAAGCAACTCTAACTATCCATATGTCCCCTTAGAGACTTGTGGGTGACACCCAGACTGAGGTCAACTTGGCCCCCAGTAATTACAATTATGCAGGGGATACCAAAGCCTTTAAGCCTCCACGATGGGAGAAGGAAGAAAGTCCCTGTTAGATAATGTCACTGAAATATGAATTGGGAGTTTCCAACTGGTATAAGAAAAACTATTGTCCTTAGACTTGACTTGACGGTCCCTGATTTATATGTATGTCCCTTCTTGAGCTGCATCCACTTAGCATGAGTCAGGGAATCTTTTCTGGTTTGGGAAACTTTCTCCGCACAAAAATGAAAAGGGCCTTCTCAGCAGAGCCTGGCTCTTAGTATTTAACAGGGAAAATGATCTTTAGGAGAGAATCTGTGTGGTTTGTGGAGACGGTGTGATACCCTTATGCATGGGTATGTGTGTGTGTGCATGTGTACAAGTACGGCACTTTGAATTTCAGTTTCCTCATCTCTAAAATGGGATCAATCATACTGCCTTCCTCATAAGGTTATCAGGAAGATTCTTTTATGAGCTATAAAGGAATTATGTAAATGCAAAATTATAATTTCTGATTTTCTAAGGGAAAAAAGAGAAAAAAAACCTTCCACAAATAATTGGAAGAGTCAGTGATGACTTGCTTTTGAGAAATGGCTTAAAGGATATTAAGAGTGGGGCTAAAAATATGTGCCATTGGAATTTTCTGGATTTGGTATGAGAGAGTTGGGGCTTAAATGCAACTCTGCTATTGATTATCTGTGTAAACCTAGACAAGTCACTACACGAACCTCTTCAGATCTTAGTTTCTTTATAAAGTGCAAGAGTCAGACCAGATGACCTCAGAATTTTTTCTTCTTTATGTCTAATGATCACATATTAAAGGTCTTAAGTTTATTAGGCAGATCTTTATTATAGAGGATCTATGGGGACAACATGTACGATAATCCCACAATATTATGTATAGCTAATGCCTGCCATCAGGTTTTATTCTCTAGGGATGGGTATTGGGATTGGGAATTGTAGAAGGGAGCCACATCCTGACCACAGCCTCAGTAGTACGTACTTCTCCTGTTTTAATGCGTGATGTGTATGGACTCTGGAACAAAAGCCCTGATCCTTGACTGACATATTCAACACCACCATCCTGATTCACCAGCATGATGGTGCAGGGGGAAAAACCTAGATCCAGATGCCATTGAAATTGTAACCGTACCCAGTCTCAATCAGCCTCTGCCCTCTCTCACATTTTCACTACATAACCTTCACTACAACGAAGTTGATTTGATAAAATATATCTTCCCTAAGATGTGAACAGAGTAAATGAGAAGAGGGAGGAAGGAGGGAAAAATTAGTACTAGTATCAGTGTAGAGGGATAAGTGCCCACAATAAAGGAGGAAATCAGAGATCTAACAATATTCAACATGGGAGACCCGATGTAAGACACCAGGGTTCTGAACACCAAGAACTAGATATTCTGGGATTAAATAGGAAGCAAATTGGAAATTTATAAAAAGGGAAATTAATATCATCACACATTAAGTAGAAGCTATTGGAATAAACTTAAAAGAAACCACGGGATGGATCGTATTGCTCCTCCAAGCAGCAGAAAGCTGTTGGTGATACTTTGCTGTCTTAAGTCAGGACTCTCAGAGTGAAAGACTAATTTCTCTCATCTTTCTCATCAACGCTTAAAGCTCAAGCAAAGTTGCCAGTGAGGATTTTCCTAATTTGGCTCAGGGTCATGTCTCAAAGCATTCGGCCAGGAGAGAGAATGTTGGTGCTGAATTTCTGAAAAAGTCTGAATGTCATGAAAATATCCATTTCTCCCAGCACCCGCTACAGCTGGGCAGTCCTCCAGCAGCAGGAGGCACCATGGGGAAGATTTGGCCATTCCTCCTATTTAATAAAACACTTTTAATTAAAGTACCAGGCGCACCTGGAACAAACTAATGAGACCATTTAAAGCTGCTCTTGGGACTTACAGCAGCAAGGGGCCGAGCTGAACTTGTACTGAAGGTGAAGACGGGCTCTGGTTCGCCAGCAGCTTCCGGATAACTTTTCGGACCACCAAGGGGTCTAGGATAAAGATGAACAAAGGGAGTAGGGAGGTCAGTTTTAAGTTTTCCCATTCCAAAAAAGTTTCTTAAGAAAGGCAGGGAAAGAGGATAAAAAGAGCATTTTCTTCAGAGACTTCTGAAATGTCTCTTTGCTTCTGATAATGTCTAAAACTCCCTGTACCATTTCTAGAAAAACTGTAGCTAAATGAAACATTTGGGGACAATCCAGTCCATCTCTTACCTGAGACAGGAAAACATCCCCTCCAACATTGTCCATAAATGATCATCCAGCTTCTCCATGAAGGCTTCCTATAAAAGGATATTCACTACCTCCTGAAACATTCCCTTTCCTCTTTTGGATACATCAAATGGTTAGAAAGTTTGAAAAAGGGGGGCAGCTAAATGGTACAGAGCATAAAATAAGTCCTGGAGTCAGAAGGATTCAAGTTAAAATGTGGCCTGGGTACTTAATACTTAGCTGTGTGACCCTGGGCAAGTCACTTACCTCGATTTCCTCACTACCCACCCCCCCAAAAAAAATGAAAAAAGGAAGAAAGGAAGTCTGGGGATAAGACTTGGTGATGAATTTTTTATTTTCTCTAGGAGTGAATTGTGGGAGTAAACCATATCCAGGCTGAACAAATAATCGCCATGCCTATGATCTCTGTTAGTCTAGAAAATAATCTCTAGTGCATCACAAGGTTCCCAGGAAGATTGGTGAGCACCACAGAATCACCTGCTGCACTTGAGTTTGTCTCCAGTCTGAGTTGAAATGACCTTGTCTTTCACTGTCTAAACACTTAACTAAAATACAAATTAACAATTTATTCCCTCTCAATTACTACCACACTATTTTGAAAAGCAATAGAAATGTGACTAAGAGTAATTTAATAATTAAAAATAATTTAAAGAAAAAAATTTAAATTTGGAAAGGACATGAGATATTCTTTGTGCCTGAGACATTTTCTTCTTTCCCACTGAGTGTTCTCTCCCAAATTCTCTGCCTGTTGATACTCTATCCAAACTTTAAGGTCCAACCTGAATGTCATCTCCTCCAGAAAGGTTTTGTTGATCTTTCTCAAGTGAAAATCATCTCTTTTCTTTTTCCTTGGATATTTCATCCCATTTTTTGGTACTTTTCAAGACTTTTTATAAAGCCACAGTTGTTTGTAAACATTTTTAGCACCTCCACCAAACTGGGATCTCTGTTGATCAGAGGAACTGTGTTCATTTTTGTGCTCTAAACAATGCCCAACACATAACAGGATCTATACAAAATATTAGACTCAAGAATTCTAGAACTAGAAGAGGTCCCAGAGATTATATAGTAAAAGTGGTAGCTAGATAGAAATCCCCCTGAAAAATGACCATCTAGCCTCCATTGAAATGGGATTCGCCTATGGGAAACATCACTTCCTAAGACAGCCCATTCAATTTTTAGACTGCTCAAATTAAGAAATTTTTTTTCTCATGTCAAGCTGAAATTTGCTCATTGGCAACTTTTTGCACATTCTTTCCAGAACTATCCTTTGAGGTCAAGTAGAAATCCAATCCTTCTTAGATTTGGCAGTTTTGCAAATACTTGGAGACGATGATCATGACTCAAAGTCTTTTCTCCTCCCCAGATTCTTTAATGAAGTTTGTTGAATCAGAATGCGTTCTCTTGGAAGTAAGCTTTGGGCTGATCTCCTTTTCAGCCCTGACCATAGTGAGAAGGCTTTCTTCTCCTGCCATTTAAGTTGACTTTCAGATTCCAGGTCTCATGAATTTTTTGAGAGGTATGAAATTTCACTGATAGTGATCAACAGACTTGGAGATGGAAGAGGCTGCAGGGATTGTTCAGCTTTTCCATTTTACACATGAAGAAACTGAGATCCACAGAGGTTAAGTTATTACCCAGTCACCCAGCAAGTTGTTAGAGATAAAACAGAGATTAGAATGCACATCCACACTACATTGGATCGCATTCTTTTGAGTAAAACATTCTCTCCAGTCTCTTTTTTCAAAGTACAAGTACTCTTGGTCACATGCACACAGCCACCACCCAGCAATGGCCAGCCCTCTGTATCATCAGCTCTACTGTTCTTGGGCACCTCAAACATTCTTTAAAAAGCAAGTTTCTGAGGATGCAGTGTGTCCTTAGCACCAGCAGGTGGTGCTCTTAGCCCTCATTTTGACTTAATCTGGAGCTGTCCAGGGAGAAAAGCCTAGGGGAAGAGCTTTGTTAGGTCACTAGTGGGTGCTGGATTTCTTAGTCCAGGGATGTCTATGGAACCATCCGCAAGAAACTGAAGGTTCCTTTGTGAAGAGCTCACGCAATCTACACCATCCTGCTGGACGATATTCCATGTCTGAGTCACAGAATTTCAGAGTTCCTCTATTCTAACCCATTTACTAATCAGGAATCCCCACTGCAACACCCACTGTTTATCAGTGAGAAGGAGCTAATTACCTTCCAAGGCAGCTCATTTCCCTTTTAGGAAGTGTGTTGTTCCCATCACACTGACCAACTGATCGTCAAACAGAACACAGGAGAATCTGTTTCTCAATGGTGGGTCTTCCAATACTTGAAGATAGATACCATATTTTCCTTAGAGCTTTTTTTTTTTTTTCTAAGTATCAAGTTTATTTTATTTATATACATATGGCTTGATTTTTAAACACTTTACCCTTGAGTTGGGGTCATTTATTAGGAAGGATGACCCTAATCTCAATAAAAAAAAAAACCCAGGCTTTAATTGGCAATTGGGCCCAGAAGTGGCTTTTACCTCTCAATAATCTGCTGGATATAGACATTGGTCAAACTGTATAGACCTCTGGTGGGGAGGGGCCAAGGGACAGAGAAGGAGCAAAATCTGCTAGCACATTCATTCCAGACTAGCCACACGTCATTTTTGATTAAAATAAGCAGAAATGCATTTAGTGAGATTTATTTTCAATGTGGTCATTCATACCAGAATAAAAAATGTGAAAACTTCCCAAGTTTCTTAGGATATTTACATCTAAGGCTTCAGGTTACACTGGAATAATAAGCTGGAATAATACACCAAACTGTTTACAATTATAGAGTGTGTTGAGGAGAAGGTCCTGTTTAGTTTGAATTCTAACCCAGAGAAGTAATCATATTTTTAATGGACTTTTTTTTAAAGCTGAAAAGCAGAGCAAAGTTAGAATTGGCTTCACAAAAGCTTTTCAAATGGCTGAAAAAGAGCTGGTAACCTGTCTAAATTGGCACTAGGTTGGCTGGACATTTGCAAATATCTTTCTCTCCTTAAGGTTCAATAAAAATTATTTGTGCCAGGCTTTTTATGTTTACCTGTAGGAGAGATGCAATGATAAGGTACAGCTTTTGGCCTCAAGATGATGCTTCAGAAAAAGCCAGTTTCCCTTTCTTGTCTGGTAAGCGAAGATATACACAGAGTGAAAGGAAAAGCTGTGAACAATATCCTTCTTTGGTCTGGTAAGGGAGAATAAACTCAGAGTGAAAGGAAGGGAATATGTTTGAAAGCTCAATTGGAATTTAAGATCACTACATGTCCATTTGTATAGGCGAATGATATATTTATGTTAGCAAGCAGAGATCTTGGGATTCAGGGGAGAGATCTGTGGTAACAATTTCCATTTATATTTAATGAGAGAAGACATGTAAGGAAAAAAATCCCAGATAGGAAAAAGGAAGTGATTCTGGAAATTAAAGTTATATAATATGGCATATAAAAAAGTTCAAGAGACACAATTTTCTAGTTAACTAATCATTTTACTAATTATGGCTAGCAAATAATAAAGATGGCCATTTAGCCATTTCTCATAAGCCAAAGACCTTTATGGAGGCCCCTCAATGCGAATATGCTTTTGGAAGAGTGGGTATCCTAGACAGGTGACAATAAACTCTGATTGGTTAAAAATTAAATGAGAGAATGAATATTGTAATGTGAGATAAGCTTATTCTAATGAAGGGCTGAAAAATGACTCTGATCAATCAGTCCTGGACATGGACACATCCCTTCTCAGCCCATCTCAGTCTCTAGCAATCTAGACAAAAAGGAAAATCCACTTTCACTCACATCTTTCTGACTAAAATACAATGGGCTAGAATTCACAGATTCACCTACACTGGAATTTATCTTTTGATCAAATCTAAGTTTTCTCAGTTGGACAAGTTTCACCCAAGATTTCATCTCATTATCAGCCCTGCATTTCAAAGGCGGCTGAATACCTACAGGGACTGGTTTCTGAATGAGGAAATAAAAAAGGAAGAAAAAACCCTTAGTCCTAATTCGATAATTGGCTATTAATGCAAGAGAGAAATAATCATCTCTCTCAATAGGAAAGCATTTCTATGCCTGAGCAAACAGATCCAATGAAAATGTTTGTGTCTTTTTGCCTTAATGTTTCTTTCGTTCTTAATTTCCCAGAAAAGTTTTTTTTTTTTTAAATCACAACTATATATCATGGATTAATTGATTCTACCTGGATTAGGAGTGCTGGAGACTTGGAGAGATTCATAGGATTATAAATTTGGATCTGGAAGGGATTTAAGAAACCACTCCACTCTTCCTTTTCCTGATGGAATCCAACTCCTCATTTTCCTGATGAGGAAACTGGGACACAAAAAGCTTCAATGACTTTCCCAGGATCAATAGCTAGGATGTATCTGGAGAAGAATTTGAACCCATCTTCCAGACGCTAAGGCCAGCACTTTATCTCACTCAAAGACTATAGTTAAGTGGAGAGCTGCAAATACAATATAAGCAAGACTGTGATGTAGCTTGCTAGAGGTGGTAGATGTAATCCAAGCCTTCCAGAGAAGAAGCTAGGGTATGAAGGGACATGTGTCTCGGCAATGTTCCTTTCCCTGTCTCTGCTTTGGGTCTTCTACACTACATCACCTCTTCCTTTAAGACTTGGTTCAGAGGCCAAGAAGTTGGGATTCTTATATTCTCTGCAGAGAGAGTGGGCTTCTAAGGAATTGCTCAAACTAGAAAAGATTACCTCTTTACCTGACAATTGTCACTTCTCCTAGACCCTAGTCTGTCTCCCAAATGGGATAGTCACACACTAGAAGAGCAGAAATATCTTACCTCTCTAGGAGTCAATTCCATTCTCTTCTTTCTTTTATATGCTTAGTTAGCAATGAGCATCAGGACTCCAGGATACATGCTAAGGTCTTTAACAGGTCTCAGTTTCACTGAAGCAACCATTCAGTGATCAAGGATAGCCAAGAAAGAAGGAAGGCAAAAAATGGCCTTTTTATTTAGTCAAACAAATAAACATCCAGGGACATCTCCAGGCATCCTGATCTACAGCTGTCTGGAGCTACCTGGCTGGCTCCAGAAGAGAAAGGGAGGCTGGTGATCTTGCATGGGCCTCCCTCACTTAAATCATCTTCCTGATGTCGTGGTCCTTTTTGAACGACCCCTCAGATTTATAGCTCAATAGATATATAATGTATATTATGTATATAATATCTAAAATTATATAATTTAGCAAACTTTAAAGCACTATATAAATGCTAGCTACTAAGTGTTTTATAAATATTTTCATTTTCAACAACAACTTTTTTTTTTTTAACTGGGAGATAGGAGCTATTATTATCCTATTTTACAGACAAGATCATATTTGACCTCAGATCTTCCTGATCTGAGTCTGTGCCATTTAGCTGCCAATACACTCACTGCTTGTTTTGTTTTGTTTTGACCAACATTGTATTGCATTGTTTTTATAGTCCCTTTGGTTGCTCTGTCATGATGTGAAGGGAATCTTAGGTTCTCAATGGCTGGCCCAGAGGAACAAAACTGTAGCAGGTTGTACCATGCAGGAAGATTTTGGGATCAGATTTGGTAAGTTTGGTCATTTGGTAATGTCTTAGAGTCAGCATCAATAATTACAGGGAATGATCATCCCTTGAGGGTTGGCTTCCAGGGGGTGATTATCATTATTCATTTTTCGGTCACAGAGGCTTTCTACCTAAAGCATGAAAAACTTCCAATCAGCATTGATGGAGAAATAGACCATATCAATGGGACCAATGAGACCAAGAAGAATTATTTGTGGTTCACAGCCACGTTGAAGTGTGACATGGTCAATATAAGGAACCATGAATTTCTCGATCCAACTATGACAATTCCTCCAAGCCTTAATAGTCATATCTTGATTTTCTTCGGCTGAGAACATTGATCCACAGCTAATGAACAATTGTTGTTAAGCTTTTATGCATTTGATGAAGCTTGTTCTTGGATGACAACTAAGTGGTTCTCTGCTAGCCCAAATACAGGTTTTCTTTCAATGGATAGGACCACCATGGCCAATCCCTCCCCTGACATTGCCTTTTACACTTCAGGCTCACCTCCCTACTGTGATCAGGCATTGGAAGAGATCTTTATTTGTAGAAGCTAAACAAGAGAGGTTAGCATTTAGGCAAGTTTTGAACTATCATTTTGGGACCCAAGTTTAATAGTATAGAAAAAAAAAAAACCATGTGTTTCAGAAATCTCCCTCTATTTCTGGAGAACAAGAACAATGAATAGCAGAAAGAGTATAGGATTTGGAGTTTTGGACAATTTGAGTTCACATCTTTCCCTTTTTATTTATATAAATGAAATTAGGTGAGTCATTTAACCATTCCAGGCTTCAAGTCCTCACTATAAAATGAGAAGGTAGGATTCTGTGGCTGTGGGAAAGGCAGTATCCTTATTCCCACTTCATCAATGAGAAAACTATCTATGGCTATATAGTTAGTGAATTTTGGAGCCAGAACACAAATTCAGGTCTCTTAACTCTAAGGCTTACCTAGTTCAAAGATCTATCACAAGATCTAGAGAATTAGTTTATTTCAATGAGCTAACCAACAAGGATAAATATATCTTTTTAAAGAGATGCAGGCCACTTAAGAGTCCTTGCTCCGAGCACCTTGCAGTTTCTGCTTTGTAACTTTAGTTCAAGTTCTGGGTTTTCCAACCAAATTCCCCAAGGGACTTCCCTGCCTCCACCTCTTTGGTAATTCAGAATAACCACATCATCATTCTGAAAATAGTGGGCACTTAACTAAAGCTCTGTTGAGCTCATTTGTGCATGGGCGTTGTCTCTATATTAGATGGATCACTTTGAAAACAGGAATTGTCTATTACCTTTCTGTGTAGCCCCAAGTGCCTAGCACAGAGTAGGTGCTTTTTGACTGGCTGAATAGGTGAATAATTGGATCAGGGTATCCCCTCCCTCTGTGTCACTCTGTTGTGTGGGGTGTACTTGGAACTGATTTATTCCTCTATCTCAACCTAATCCTTTTTAATTGGGTTTGGCTTCAAACTATAGATTTGTGGACTTTCAGATCTGGAAGGGGCCTCAGGGGTAATTTAATCCAACTTCTTGCTCAGGGCAGGAATCCCCTCTATAGAATCACTGGTGATTATTCATCCAGCCCCAGCCTGAACATATCCAGAAATAGGAACTCAACACCTATAATGATTAACTTTAATTAGCTTCCCTCTCTCAAGCTGCTCTTTGGAGTCTGTTAGGCTGGGATTGAGTTGTTTTTACTGGAATAGATGGCATTTGTTTTCCACATTCTGGAAAATTGTGATGTTGGGATTTTATTGGCAGCCATCTCAGAGGGTTCCTATGGAAAATCTATGGGTTCAACCTCTTTCATAATTTCACTGGAGTATTGTCAGCTGCTGTGGACAACTAACGTATCATATTGTGTCTGAAGAGAGGTTATCCTGCTTCCCAAAATACATCTTATCTAAAACTTGAGTGTGCTCAATTTTTCAGTATATATGGGGAATATTTATCATTATCTTTTCCTGTCATTTTAGCCAATCTGAGAGGTGTGTGGTGGTACCTCAGAATTATCTTAATTTGCATTTCTCTGATCAATAGTGATTTAGAGACCTTTTCATCTGACTAGAAATGGCTTTAATTTCTTCATCTGAAAATTGTCTGTTCATATTCTTCAACCATTTATCAATTGGAAAATGGCTTGATTTCTTATAGAGTCAGTTTTCTATATACTTATAGGGAATAAACATTTATACAGCACCTACTGTGTACCAGGAACTCCATGTTCTGAGCACTTTACAAATATTATCTCTTAATAACACTGGGAAGTAGGATTATTATCCCACTGTACTTGTTCAGAGATATGCATCCCAGTAAGTATCCGAAGCTGGATTTGAACTCAAGACTTCCTAATTCTAGATTCAGGACTCTGTGCATTGTACTGGTTTTGTTTCCTTTCAAAGACATCTCATTACAGGACTTTTCTACAGTCTTGTATTGCCAAAAGGCCTATATTGTGACTACTATAGCTTATATAAATGGTAATTTGTTAACAAATTAAAAGATAGGAGGTGCTATCTGGCTCCTAAATAAGATTTAATTTGAAAGATTATAAATAAGGAAAATGAATCTTTCTGATTCCAAGATTGTCATTCTATACATTATGATGCCATCTAGCTGCCCTACACCTTAATTAATCAAATTATTAATACTTACTTCTTTAGTGACTATCCCTCATGACTGGAATTGTCTTCCTATCTCCATCTCCTGGTTTTCCTGGTTTCCTTCAGGTCTTAGCTAATGTCTCACCTGTAAGAAGTATTTCCTAATCACTCTCATAGAGTCTTCCCTCTAAGATTACCTTCAATTTATCCTGTATGCATCTTGTTTGTACATACTTATTTGCTTGCTGTTTCCCCATAAAACTGCAATCTTCTTGAGAACAGGAAAAGCTTTTGTCTTTCTTTATATCCTTGGTGCTTAGCATAATTCCTGGCACATAGTAGGTACTTCATAAATGGCTTTTGTTGCTTGCCTGACTAAATCAGAGGTTCCTGAACTGTTGAAATAGTAAACAAGCACCAGAAGCGATGTGCTGCTTGAGTAGACAAGGAACTTAGGTCAGTTTGTAAGTAGAAGCAGATTGGGATGCAAAGAAAAATCTGGGTTTTTCACTCTGGCAAGCAGAAGAGAAACTGAGGCTGAACTAAAGACTTGCAAAGAGGTAAGCAAGCTGTGGGAATGCCTTAAAAATTACATGTCATAATTTTTTTCATGTCCTGTTATTTATCAACTCAAAGGGGGTTGTTCCCATATTTACTTTCATTGATTTTAGAAAAGTTACAGATTCAATCATGGACCATTAGAATTGAAAAGAATCTAAGAAATCACCTGGTCAACAATGTCATTTTACAGATGGGTAAACTAAAGCGCAGAAGAAGAGATTTGTTCAAGGTGACACAAAAGATTAGCAGACTCAGGGCATTGATAATAGTAGCTAAAGTATTTTCTCTGTCTCTCTCTCTCTCTTAGTCTTTCTCAACTCTCTCTCTCTCTGTCTCTATCTCCTTTATGTCTCTCTCTCTGTTTCTGTCTCTCTTTGTCCCTCTATCTCTATGTTCCTATCTTTATCTTTCTCCTCCCTTTTTCTGTTTCTCTCTGTGTCTTTCTCCCTCTGTTTCTGTCTTTGTCTCTGTGTCTCAGTCTCTCTTTCCCTCATTTCTGCCTCTTGTTATCTCTGAGTCTCTCTTGCATTCTTTCTGTTTCTGTGTCTCTCTGTCTCTGCCTGTCTATGTCTCTCTCTCCCTCATTTCTGTCTCTCATCTTTCTGGGTCTCTCTTACTCTGTTTCTATGTCTCTCTATCTCTAGCTGTCTCTGTCTCTGTCTCTGTCTCTGATACATACACATATATTCTATATATAGGATGTTTCCAAAGTTTTGTGAAGCTTTTATAGCATAACACTTCACTAAAACTTTTGCAACTCGCTGTGTGCATTACTTTATAGTTTGTAAGATGTTTTATATCTGTGATCTCCTCCAAGTCTTACTATAATTCTGTGAGGTAGATGGTGTAAGGATTATTAGCTCTATTTTTAAACTTAATATTATTATATTTTTTTCCAATTACATTTAAACATAGTTTTCAACATTCATCTTTGTAAGATTCTGAGCTCCAAATTTTTCTCCCATGCCCTCTCTTTCCTCTCTTCCCAAGGCAGCAAGCAATCTGATATAGGCTAAACACCTACAATCATGTTAACCATATTTTCACACTAGTCATGTTGGGAAAGAAGACTGAGAACAAAAAGGAAAAACGATGAAAAAGAAATAAAAGCAAAAAAATGAAAATATTCTGCTTTTATCTGTATTCAGACTCCATCAAGAGTCATTGGAATTGTCTTGGATGGTTGCGTTGCTGAGAAGAGCTATTAGGTCCATTTTATAGATAAGGAAACTGAGATCATGATAGCCATAGTATTTCCTGCAGTCACATAGAAAGTAACAGGAAATGTGCTGTCCTATGAAGGACTCTGGCTTTGGGGTCCTGAGACCCAGGTTCAAATTCTGACTTTGTTACTTGCTATCTATGTGATCTCAGACAAATCATGTCCTTTCCCTGGAGCTAAAGATCTGCAAATGTAGTCTCTTCCAATTCAAAATCCAATATTTGCAGAGCTAGAGCCTGAAGCCATATCTCCTCATTCCAAATCCTATTTGAAATTCCTATTTGGAATAAGCTATTTCCCCTGGAACACAGTCCCCCTAGTGAGATATGATTATCAGATGGGAGAGTATGGATGATGGCCTATATTCTTGGTTTGCTTACCTGCCTCTCCACATCCTCTCCCCATTTGAAACCTAGGGGGATATTATACACTGGGGTTTTCTTTCAGGCACCAACACGGGATGAGCTTGGAAAAATCTTTGAAATTATTTACTATGGATTTAGTTTAGGGAAGTTGGGATGAGGAGGTAGATTGGGAAAGGAATGATTGGGTGTGGAGGCAATAGATTTAATATTGCTATTGGGTTATTATTTGAACTGGCCTGATCCTTTGTTTTATTATTTATTCCTTAGGTTTTTTAATTTAGAAAATGGGGTTAGTGTTGCCTATTTCAGTCTTATCAGAAAGTCAAAGAATCACAGAATTTTAAGCCTTAAAACATGTGTTAAAGATCATCTATCCAACCTATAATTCATCAAGAATCCTTTGTATAACACTTTGCTAAACAAGATCGAATGCAAGGTGTTTTTAAGATCCAAGATTGTGATATTATTCCCTGCATGTTTATGTAAGGTGTAGTCTGATTTAGGATATATTTGTTTACCAGTAGAAGGAGCCCTGGATAAAGAAGTAGAGACTCTGAGAAGAAGAGGCCTTGGATTTCATCTGGTCTCCTTCCCCTCTTTTGACAGATGATAAAGTTGAGGTCTACTTCTACATGGGGTTCTGGAAAGCAAGAATTGTCTTTTTCTCTTTCTTTGTATACTCAGTTCTTTGCATGACGACAGGCACATCATAAGTATTTAGCAAACAGTTATCGATTGGCTGACTGGACTAGATCATCTCAAAGTGTACTTCCAGTTCTGGCTTTCTATTTTCCTAGTAACTTTGTCTAGTTATCTGCCCACCACATGGAATTAGCTTTCATCTAGTAACTTAGGGAGAAAAGGAACTTTGCCAGACACTGATAAATGGATGAGAAGAAAGTCCTTGAAGTGATTTCCTCATGTTTTCCAGAGAAATGTAGAAATCTCATTAATTGGAGAGATATTTATATCTAAGTTTGCACAGGACAGCAAGACTTCTACTGGAATAGCAAGGGAGAAGAGAAATGGCCTAGGGGATGAGGTCTTGTCTCTACCACTCACTAGCTTGCTATGGCCCCTAGGCCAGCCCCTTTCTCTTTTGGGATCTTAGTGACATGAAGGCGTTGGGTTGGATGGTCCTTCCAGCTTTAACATTTGATGATCTATCGCCTTTCAGGAATCCAAACAGCTGCATGTTGAGATTGTGGAAGGTGTTGGAGCACTCGCATTCAAATACTTGTGTACACAGAAATAAATCCTCTCATATATCTAGCACAGAGAATGGTGCAGGGAGAGCCGGCAGCTGGAGTCATTATTTTTGCATGTAGTTATTAATGCTAAACATTGGAGGTCCCGGAGGCCCCAAGGTGCTTTCTCTTCTACAGAAGCAAGTGTTGCTATGAGATGAGGTCCCCGGGTGGTTTTATTACCTCTCGTCTTCAGAAAAACACATGCTGGGGGCTATTCAGGAAAGAAATTGTTAGTTAGATTAACACAACTATATTAATTCTGTAGCTACTAATGTCAACCGTGTTTGCTGAGTTTATATTTAACTTATTTTCCTGTTTCATAAACAGAGAGGGAGCATTTAATACTGCTTAAACTCTTTTAATAAGAGCAGTGAGCTGTTCTATACTCTTGCTTGCTGGGATGCGATCCTATTGTTAATATCCCAAGGAGGGAAATGGAAGCCCCTCAATTCTGCCTATGCTTGTCTTTTTCTAGAAAAATGCTTCCTGGGGGCTATTTTGGGAAGAAATTATTTGCTAGATTGACACAAGTATGTTAATTCTATAACTACTCATGTAATCTGACAGCACTGAGAGACATCATGGCCTAATGGAAGTATTGTTGGGTCAGCACTCAAGAAGACCAGGTTTGAATCCTGCCTCTAATATTTCCTAGCTGGGGTAACTTCTGGTAATTCAGTTCAATTCAACAAGTATTTGTTAAATTCTTTCTCTGTGCCAGACACTATCCCAAGCAATTGAGGTATAGATTCAAAACCAAAGCAGTCCCTGCCATTAAGGAACATTCATCTGTAATACAAAATATAAAAAAATGCAAATATAAAATACAAAATATGTAAAAAATATGTAATGATGCAGAAGGGGATGAAGGGAGAGAAACAGAGAGAAAGAAGAAAAGAAAGGAGAGGAGAGGAAAGAAAAGAGAGAGAGAGAGAGAGAGAGAGAGAGAGAGAGAGAGAGAGAGAAGGAGAGAGAGCTCTTTAAACTGATTGCTGAAAGGATCATCATGTATAGGGTACTTGCAACATGTGTAAGAAGATGAAGATGGGGAATGAAATATATATAAGGAATAGTAAGTAGGTCATTCTGGTCAGCACGATGAAAACATGAAGTTGATTTAATGTAATTAGCTTGGAATGAAAGGTTGGAGCCAGAATATGGATAGATTTAAATGACAAACAAGTTTTTATTATGTTTTAAATTCAATCCTAGTGAAATTTCTTGAATAAGAGAGTAATATGGTTAGACCTGAGCTTAAGAATATCAATTTAGTAATTTTGTGGAGGACAAATTGGAGAGAAAAGAAGCTAGATGTAAGGGGGACAATAATGAGACAATGAAAATAATCTAGATGAAAGGTGGTGAAGGTTACTAGTTAAGATGGTAGCTTTCTGAATAAAAAAGAAGGAGATGAATGTGAGAGGTATTCTGGAGGTAAAAATGACAAGATTTGGCAACTGGTTAGATATGCAGGGTGAGTGAAAAGTGAGGTCCAGGATCACACAAGCCTGTGAACTTTGGTAGGACTTTCTATAGTACCAAGACACAGGGATATGTTTGGGGAAAACTCTCTCAGAATGGAAGGTCAGTCAGTTGATCAGTAATATTTATTGGAAAGAAGAATAATCATTTATATCAATACTAGAAAGAGTCTCCCTTTGGTAGGACAGAAACTTCAGCCCTTCAAAAGGACTTTCTGGGACAATTGCACCAGAGGTGTGGTGATGGACACTTCTCTTTCTTACCCTGCAAAGTTGATCAGAGCTGGAACTTGGCCAAAAAGGTGGTATATATACATAATTCGCATTGGTCATAACAAAGAAATTTTCTACCCATTCTCTACAGATGCTTTTATTCTCAATTGGAGAGATACTTAGATCTAAAAAAGCCTTCTTTATAGGCTCAAACTGCTTCCCCAGGAGATGAGATCTTAAACAATGAAAATGTCAGCTCACCTGGAAAGCCTCATCTTTCCTCTAGTCCAGGGTTTCTTAAACGTTTCCCACTGGCAACCCCTTATTTTACCCAAGAAATTTTGACATGCCCCTGGAGATATAGTATATAAGATAGTTATAGAAATCAAACATTAATATAATAAATCATAATTTCACAACTTCCATATTCAGTTATGAGACATTGTATGGGATCATGTATCATGATCATGTATCATTGTTTAAGAAAATGAACTCTAGACCCTGAATCTTAGGCAAATTGTCATATTTACCTATGGGGAGAGAAGAGCAGGTTATTTTTCTTCTAGCAACTTGGTCTCCAGATTATTTCTACTTAGAGTTCTATAGGAAGATCACTGCCATGAATGGCCTAACACAAGATAGAATTTTCAGAGAGGGGGCAGAAAAGGAGACAGTGGCACTCCATTATATGTATGTGGATCCAGTGAGGGAGAATGAACAGATCCTACATTCCCTAGGGAGCCTGGTTGCTAAAAGGAGCATTGCTTGACTTCTGATGCTTTCTTTTCAGACATCAGGGAGGAGTTCACTCTTTCTTCCTCCCTCCCCAACTTCTGGTAGGTGAAACTTAGCTCAGCAGAGGGCAGAACTAAAGCATCCAGATGCAGTTGGAATTGAACTCTGCAGAAGAGTAGGTTCTCAAGACCCAGGAGGGCCAGGATTAGGGCGGGATGAGAAAAAGGGCCAAAGGGTCCTGAGGTGCCAGAGGCACGAACTGCTTTGGCCATATATGTGCCTTCCTGCTGCTGTTCAATGTTCATACATTTGCTTTTTTCTATTGATGTTGTGTGCATTTATAGGAAAGTATATCCCAGGTTGATGGAGGGAGTCTTTTATTGCTACCATTTCTCCTATGTCATCTGAATGAGTGCATTTATTTTAAGCTAATTATGGTAATTTATTTATTAGTAAAGGTAAATACATTAGTGGGAGCTTGTGAATTATAGTTTTAGAACTGAGAATGCAAAAAGTATCTTGCTTCTGAGGTAGTCATGCTCCAGGGGACTCAATCTTGAAGTTTGAATTGGAGAGAAGGGGTTAGTCCCGATGTATTCTCTCTTTAAAAGGAGATTTCTTGGGGGCAGCTGGGTGGTGTAGTGGATAGAGCACCAGCCCTAAGTTCAAATATGACCTCAGAGATTTGCTACTTACTAGCTGTGTGACCTTGGGTAAGGCACTAAACCCCAATTATCTCCTTCATCCCCTCAACCCTGAAAAAAGAGAGAGAGATCTTGGTTTTTACATCACCTTCATTTCTAATTACATCTCTCTTTTATCCCTTATCACCTAGAGAGAAATGATCCAGCCTCAGAAACTTCTTAGCTCTGTGACTTTGGGCAAACCACTGTTTGGTACTAGAGAAGAAATGACAAAGCACTCTAGTTTTTTGACCAAGAAAATCCCATGGACAGAGGTCCTTGGGGTCATGAAGAGTCTGACACAACTAAAATGACTGAACAACAACAAAATCTGTTCCTTATCCAGAGAACCAAGGCGCAGCTGGCTAGTACAGTGGATAATATGCCCGGTCTGGAATGAGGAAGACTCATCTCCCTGAATTCAAATCTGGCCTCTGAGACTTATTAGCTGTATGATCCTGGGCAGGTCACTTAACCATATTTGCCTCATTTTTCTCATCTGTAAAATGAGCTGGTGAAGGAAATGGCAAACCACGTTAGTATCTCTGCCAAGAAAACCCTAAATGGGATCAGAAAGAGTCAGACATGACTAAAAGATGACTGAACTGAATCCAGAGAACCATCCTTTATACCAAAGGATAAAAAAGAAAGAGAAGAAAGTTCATTTTAAAATTTCTGATGTAATATTTGTCAAATCATTTTTTAAAAACAATTATTGTCTTTATTGAAACACATTTCCTTTTTATTATATTATTTATGTATCTGTATACATGAGAAGCAATGTGGTATACTAGGAGGTGGTAGATTTGTACAACATCAGAAGACCTGTGTTTAAATCTCTTTTGTAGTAGTGATTTAGTAGTAGTGCTCCAACTATGTGTCACTGCACTGCACAAATAAATCTCCATTTCTTCATATGTAAAATGGTGTACTGACACTCTTACAGGGTCGTGAGCAAAGGTTTTTATAAACTTTAGAGCACTATAGTAATGTGAACTGCTCTTAGGAAATGCCTTGTCCAAAGTCACACAGACAGTAGGATCAAATGAGATAAGGTATCAAAGCTTTTTTAAAGCTTGATCCAAATGTGAACTACTCTTATTCTAAGCAGTGGTATGCTCATTATGTCCATAAGGTATTCTCAAAATTAAGAGCATCAAATATATGAACCTTGAAAAAAAGATAAATTGGGGGCATTTATTCATGAAGTGCAATAGTTTTTTCTCTAAAAATTACTGATGAACAAGGAGGATTCAGTGTTATTACAGTTTAAACTAACTGTAGCCCAACTTAAAAGATAATTGAAGCCCAATTCTTGCTAGAAACTTGACAATTTTTTAATAGGCAGAGTCGGCAAACTTCAGAGCATATTGTGCTCAGTTATGTCAGATATTTACAATAGTATCAGGCTTTACTCGACTGACAAACTTCAATTAGATTTTATTTTGTTAAGGAATTAAACATTACACCATGACTACAAAAGTTACCATAGAGTATTTCAGTAAACAGCACACAATACTTTTTCTGGGTCACAGGAGCAATTATTGGAAAAGAATGAGAATAATGTAATCCAGGATAGATTAAATGGTTTACCCTCACATTGTCTTAAGGTCATGTTACTACAGCCCATTATTTCATAGATATTTGATATACCTGGGCTGAGAACACATGAATACTTTGGGGGAAAAGAAAACAGACTCATCTTACCATTGTAGGACAAACATTGAAGCATTAATACTTATATGTTTTGCAAGAAAACTCAAAACCTCCAAATATACTTTAGGTAACCCAATATGTCTTTTCTTCAGCAGATAGGACTTCTGACTATAACAGCAGTGAAGGATGTGAGGAAGGATAGTCTAATTTGTCTAAGGTATCATAGCTAACTACTGGGCTTATACCCCAAAGAGATACTAAAGAAGGGAAAGGGACCTGTATGTGCCAAAATGTTTGTGGCAGCCCTGTTTGTAGTGGCTAGAAACTGGAAAATGAATGGATGCCCATCAATTGGAGAATGGCTGGGTAAATTGTAGTATATGAATGTTATGGAATATTATTGTTCTGTAAGAAATGACCAGCAGGATGAATACAGAGAGGCTTGGAGAGACTTACATGAACTGATGCTGAGTGAAATGAGCAGAACCAGGAGATCATTGTACACTTCGACAACGATATTGTATGAGGATGTATTCTGATGGAAGTGAATTTCTTTGACAAAAAGACCTAATTGAGTTTCAATGGATAAATGATGGACAGAAACAGCTACACCCAAAGAAAGAACACTGGGAAATGAATATGAACTATTTGCATTTTTGATTTTCTTCCCGAGTTATTTTTACCTTCTGAATCCAATTCTCCCTGTGCAACAAGAGACCTGTTCGGTTCTGCAAACATATATTGTATCTAGGATATACTGCAACATATCTAACATATATAGGACTGCTTGCCATCTAGGGGAGGGGGTGGAGGGAGGGAGGGGAAAAATCAAAACAGAAGCAAGTGCAAGGGATAATGTTGAAAATTACCCTGGCATGGATTCTGTCAATATAAAGTTATCATTAAATAAAATAAAATTAAAAAAAATAAAAATAAAGTATCATAGCTAGTAAATGACAGAGATTTAAACTCAAGTACTTGATTCCTGGTTAGATAGAATGCTGGGCAGAATGTTAAACTTGGACTCAAGAAGACATGAATTAAAATCTTTCTTTCAGATACTTATTCACTGGGCTAATCACTTACCTGCTTTCAGCCTGTTTTCTCATCTGAATAATGAAGGTTGGATTGGTAATATCCAAATTTCTTTCTGTCTCTAAATCTAGGATTCCATGAAATCCAGTGTTCTTTACCCCACACTATATTACCTTATTTTACACATGGGAGAAATAAAGGGACTTGCCCAGGCAGTTATAAGGCTAAGAAGTGGCAGAGCCAGGATGATACTTGTTTCTAAGAATTTAAAAGACTTTGATGTGGAAGAAGGATTAAGTTAAGAAGGAAGAATTAACAGAAACTGTTTCAGAAAGGCAGATTTAGGATTATAGTAAAACAAAATAAACAAACAAAAAGTTCCCAACAATTAAAATTATCCCCCAATTTTAAAAATGTATCTAAAAATAATGGGTGTCTTCCCTTACTGAAGTCACTTGCTGGGGATGTTGTAGAAGTAACCATAAAATAGGTACAGATTAAAGTAGATGCACTTTGAAGTTCCTTCAAAATTTGGTATTCTATGGTAACTACCACATCATGATGTAGCAAGAAAGGTTTTTAATAGAAAGATAATACAGGGACTTTTATTCCTATGTTTTGGAATTGCTACATAGAAATTTTTTGGTGTGGATTTGTTTTGTGTATTGCTATTATTACCCAAATTAGCTTCTTTGTTGATTCTCTAGAGTTTTCTAAGCAAGCCATCATATTATCCATAAAGAAGAATAATTTTGTCTCCTTTCTGCCTATTTTTATGACTTTAATTTTTCTCTTATTGCTAACATTTCCAGAATTGCTATTCTATTATTAGCTATTGCTAACATTTCTAGAAATATATCACTAACAACAGAGTGATGGGATATTTACTTATATGTACTGAGAAGGGATCTAAATGTTTTCCCATCAAAACAATGCTAATTTTGAATTTTAAGTATATGATTTTATCATATTTTAAATGGCTTTTTATGGCTATGTTTCATAGGATTTAAAAAATTGGGGGTGGGGTTATCTTCTGTTTTAATATCACCTACATTTTCCATGATATAATCTCCCCAGAGGGAAAAAAGTTCAATAAAATTTACCAATGTATTGAAAAAGTCTGAAGTTATTTGCTGTGTTCCCCAGAACTGCTGCTTCTGTTATGTCTTCTGTTTGCCTAGTGTCCTCGATAGGGGCAATATCTTTTCATATCTCTTTTTGGAGCCAAGCTTAATCATTATAATTTTGCAGCATCTATTTCAATTTTTTGTTGTCATTGTTTCTTTCATTTACGTTGTTATAGTCATTTTGTAAATTCTTTTCTAGATTGTGCTTAATTTACTTTGCAGTTCATATAAATCTTCCCATATTTCCTGTTCATCATAGTCACCATTTCTTATGGTATCACAAAGTTGCATAGTGTTTATGTATCACTTTTTTTTAGCCACTCCCCAAGTTGGGGGCATCTACTTTGTTTCTGGTCTTTTGCTAGCACAAAAAGTACTGCTACAATTAGTTTGGTATATTATGGAGGCCTTTGTTTTTTTATCTTAAGCTGTTCTTGGGAATGGTTTACACCTCGTAGTGGGATTTCTGGATGAATACTGGTGGATATTTTAATCACTTTCGTCACATAATTCAAATTGCATTCCAGAATGGTCAGGCCATTTCATAACTATATCAATAGTAAATTAATGTCCTCACATCTTTCTACAGCTCCTCTAACATTGAATATTTCTTATATCTTGTGATCTTTGTCAATTTGTCAAATAAGTTGAAACCTCAAGTTTACTTTAAGATTTGTATTTTCATTCATTTGGATTATTATTTCATGTAGTTGTTAATAGTTTGTAATTATGATTTTATTTTATTATTTTTGTTTGTGTGAGGAAATTGGGGTTAAGTGACTTGCTCAGCTTCACACGGACAGGAAGTGTTAAAACGTCTGAGGCCAGATTTGAGTTCAGATTCTCCTGACTTTAGGACCAGGGTTTGTAATTATTTTGGAGAAACGTTTGTTTCTTTGATCATTTATTTATTAGAGGATGGCCTTTGGTTTTCTGTTAATTGGCTAATAAATCTTGCATGTTAGACTCTCATCAGAAATATTTAGTACAAGGAGTCCTCCCTGTCCCATACCTGATTAATTGCTTCCCTTTGTATCCAGTTTCATTATTTATGTTCATGGATGTGTTTTTCAATTTCATGTTATCAAAATGATCAGTTCCAGTTGTTATCTTGTTTGCTTAAGAATTCACCCATACATGTATCTGTAAAAAAGGACTATGATTTCCTTCTTTTCTGCTTTCTAATGGTATGATACTTCAGGTGTGACATTCATATCACAGATATATTTCACCTTAATTGTGATGTATATTGTAAATATTGGCCAAAATCTAATTTCTTTCAAACTGCTTTCCAGTTTCCCCAGCAATTCTCTTAAAATAAGAAGTTCTTTTTTAGGTAATTTGTCTTCAAGTTATTGAACAATAGACTACTGAGTTCAATCATTTCTAATTTTTCTTTGGTCTATTCCATTTGTCTTTTCTATTTTTTTTAACCAGTACCAATTTTTAAAAAAAATATATTTCTCCTTCATTTCTACATTTTTTGTTATTTCTCTTGAAAATTTAGATCGATGGTTCTTTAATTTTTTTGGATGTGGAATGCTATATTACATTTTTTAAAAATATTGAAAACCACCCCAAAGAACTTTTGTGTATGTGAACAATATATTAATATTTGTCACTTAGAAATGAAAACTTTTTTATTATGAAGATAATTTTGGCCTCATGGACTCCCTGAAAGGATCCTCAGGACCCCTCAGTGATCTCTAGAATATATTTCAAGAACTGCTACTCTAGAACTTTTATTTCTTCAAATGAATTTTATATTTTGTATCCTGTAAAGTGTCTCTTTTGTTAGTTTGTGATAACTCCAAATCTGTAAATTAACTATGGTTAAAATTTTGTCATTTTTATTGTATTGTCACAGTCCAGTCATGAATACTGAATATTCTTCCAGGAATACAAGATGTTCTTTATTTTTTTAAGAGGCACTTTGTAATTATATTTATGCAGATATTGATTGACTCACACAGACATATGTAATTTTTATTTCATTAAAAACATCAAGCACCTATTTTAATCTTCTTTTGACCTTGCCCTCATTGAAAAAAGAAGAAAAACAAAATCCTAGTCAAGAAAAACACATTCCTGTTAGGATATAGGAAATATGCTTCATCATTAGTTTTCTGTAAACATGGTGGGTCACTGTGTTGATTAGAATGATTAAGCTTTTCAAGGTTGTCTTTATGCTTTTTTTTGTGTGTGTGTATGTGTGTGTTGTTGTATAAATGATTCACATAGTTCTAAAGTTGACTTCACTATATATCAGTTTATAGAAGTCTTCCTAAGTTTCTCTGAAGCTATCTCCATCTTTTTTTTTTTTTTTATTCACATATTATAATTTGTTTGGTTATTCCCCAGTTGGTGCATGCTTTCTTAATTTCCTATAACAAAAAAGAGCTCCTATAAATTTTTTGTATATATATATATATATATGTATATATAATATATATATATATACACACACATATATGTGCAATTGTTCTGTTTTCTTTAATTTCTGTAAAGATATAAACCTAGTAATGAGTCAAAATGTATGCAGTTTAATGGCTATAGTTTAAAATTTTCTTATAGAATAGCTCCACTAACAGTGATAATGTTTCTGTACTTCTGCAGTCCCTTCAACAATAATCATTTGCTATGGATGTTCAGTGGCACCTCAAAGGTACTTCAATCTATATTTCTCCAATTGTTAGTTATTTGGAACATTTTTTTTTCTTGTCTATTGATCATTTAGATTTTTTTTTATCAATACTGCCTGTTCCTATACTTTCACAACTGCAAATGGTTTTTTACAGTTAATTGTTTCCCTTTTAGTTTTAACACATTTTTTGTTTGTAAAAAAAAGTTTAAAATTTTATGTAAGCAAAATTGTCTTACATTTTTGGTAATAATCTACATCTCCATTTAGACATGAAATCTTCCCTATGCATTGGCCAAAAAAGTAAGTTATTCCTTATTCCTGTAATTTGTTCATGATAAGACTTTTTATATCCAACATAGGTATCAATATGAAGCTTATTTTGGTATACAGTGTGAGATAAAGGTCTATTCCTAATTTCTAGCAGACTGCTTTCCAGTTTTCCCAATGTTTGTTAATAGTGAATCTTTATCTCAGGAAATAAGGTTGGGTTTCGTAAACACTAGGAAATTCAAACTAGGAAAATTCCATTTTTGTGTATTTTGTGTTTACTTTCTGCCATTGATTAATCTATTTTTTTAAGCATTATTGAGTTGTTTCCATGACTTCTGTTTTGTAATATAGTTTGAAATTTAACCCTGCTAGCCATCCTTTCCTTCCCACGATTTTTCATTATTTCTCTTGAGATCCTTGGATTGTCATTCCCTCCTGATGAATTTTGTTTCTGCTTTTTCCAGCTCTATAAAGAAATCCTTTAGTGATTTCAGTGGATATGGCACTGAAAAAGCATCTTAATTAAGATAGTATTGTCTTTTAATAATACTGGCTCAACTTACCCATGAAAATTAAGCTTTTATCAATTATTTAGGTATGTTTATTCCTGTAAAGAATATTTTGTAGTTGATTCATATAATTCCTATGTGTGTATTGATAAGTAGTTTCCTAAGTATTTTATAGATTGTATAGTTATTTTAAATGGAATTTTTAATATATTCCTATAGAGGCAAGTAATATTTGGAAATGCTGATGATTTATTAAGTTTATTGTTATTAATAGTTATTTTATTATCCTGTAATTTTCCTGAACTTAATTATTTTCATTATTTTTTTTTTTTAGTTGACTCTCTCCAGTTTTCCAAGTAAAGCATCATATAATCTGCAATAGCTCCCAATTACTGCTAATAATGAATTCCCTGAAGTGTTCACATGTATTCAAATTTATGCCACTTAAGAGTTTTAATTATATAAAATATGGTAATTGATTCCAGCCCAATGAAATAAGCATTATAAATTTAAATGATGCAGTCATTTCAGGGAATTCATTATTCGCACTAATCAGGATCCATTGTAATTTTGTTTCCTCTTTGCCTATGTTTATGTCCTCAAATTCTTGTTCTTGTGTTATTGCCATAACTAGCATTTCTAACATCATATAAAATAATCATAGCAATAATGGACATTTTTGATTTACCTCTGATCTTATTGCAGAAGCCTTTATCATCATTACATATAATACTTACTCTTGGTTTTTAAATAGGTGCTACTTATATTAAGGAAAAGTACATTATTCCTATGCTTTTTCATATTTTCTCAATTTATTGATATATTTAAACTACTTATATTGTTAATATGGTCTATTATATTTTTTCAAAATATTGAACCAATCCTATATTCCTAATATAAATCCAATCTTGTTATAGTACACTTTTGATTTGTTGCTGTAATTTCTTTGCTAATATTTTATTTAACATTTTTTATGTTAATGATATTAGAGACTTTTATTTATAGTTTTTTTTGGTTGTTGTTGTTGTTGTTGTTGTGATTTTCCTGGTTTAAAATCAAAATGGTGTTTTTATCATAACAGGAATTTGCTAGGTTGCTTTTTTTGTAAGCAGTTTGTACGATATTGGAATTAATTTTTGATTTGATATTTGATAGAATTTGCCTATAGAAGCATCTTATCTTAGCTTTGTAACAGATTCTAAAAATTTTTTTCTAGTTATTTTAAATGGTATTTCCTTTCTTATGATTTTTTTAAAAAATAGATTTTATTATTGCAATATGAAATTGCTGGGTTTTTTGAGGATTATCTCCATTAATTTTGTGTTGCTTTCTTAGAATTTTCTAAGCAAACCACATATCAACAGAAAATAAGGATTTATCTCTTTTTTGCCTGTCTTTATGCCTTTAATTTCTTTCTCCTAGTTTATTATTGCTAGCATTTTTAGAACTTTGTCAAATAACAGTGGGAAAAGAGTGCATTTTTCTTTTCCCCCTAAATTTATTGGGAATTGT